>NC_056726.1:45548770-45768770 GCF_019279795.1 Protopterus annectens | reverse complement strand
GGCTCATAGTGCAACTATAGGAAGGTACTGCCATGTCTATCTAGATGTGCACATGCATATGCCCGCAGCCCTCCATGCACAGACACGCACGCATACTCACACACACACACACACACACACACACACACACACACACACACACACACACACACACACACACACACATATGCTTCTTATGCAGAAAAAAACTCTTTTGGCTGCTGGTTGCTTAGAATACTACTTAAGGAATATAATACATGTTTGCTTATCCAGGACTACCCCCATAATATCAATCTTAGAAATTAAATGCATGATCTTGAAGAAAAAATAAAAATAAACACCCACAGATTAGATGCGGAAATAACTGCCATTTTTGTTGCCACTGCACCCGTCATATTGTACACTTTTTATAGCCAGCAGAAATGTATTCAGATGCAGACACTCTAGTAAGTTATGAGTGACTACAATGGTATAGCATCCAGGTTCTCAGTGTCAAATGAATGTGGACTGATACAAAAGTATTTCTAATGAGTTAAAGACGTGGATGCCAATTGACACCTACATATATTGTAGTGACTGTTTCATAAAAATGGGTTTATTAATATAGACCATATTACAGTAGACTGAACTCTCCATTCACCAAACCTTGCAAAAGCACAGAAGAACATTATTAATTTGTAGCTATATCCCCATACTGTGTGTGTGTGTGTGTGTGTGTGTGTGTGTGTGTGTGTGTGTGTGTGTGTGTGTGTGTGTGTGTGTGTGTGTGTGTGTACATGTGTCTGGCTGTGCACATCGGTACTTGAGTGGATACAGAGGAATCCCTACACCCTCCTTTATTTATAGACTAGATCCTAATGTAAAAAGTAATCTTATCAGGATTTGCATTTTTTGATTGCAGAGAATTACCTAGTCACCTTAAAAAGTCTCTAAAGCAAACTACAAAGTTTGCACCAGACTGCCCCTGGGATTCAGAAAAGTTACCTCCACTGTGGAAGCCTTTAGATGGATGATTTTTGCAGTGGGGTAAACTACAATGATTCTGAATATGGTCTCCTACTACATCTTTATGTGGGCAGCAGCTTTAGTATGGACAGTGGTCTCTCTCGTAAAGCCGCATGCCATACCTCTCAACTATACAGATTTTCCCAGAATGTCCAGATTTTTGCCTCATATTTTTGGTCCGTTTTTCATAAAATTGTGTTTTTCTGGCAAATTAGTGAAAAAAGTGAAGTTAGAAAATAATGACGGACACTTGAGTTTCAGACTTCATACTTTTCTGAAAATTCATGCTAATGCAAAATCAGTTTCTAAGTTTATGAGAGCAATATTTAAAAATTGTCCCTATTTTTGGGCCTTTGTCCCACTCTTATTAATGGCTTTGTTCAGATGTCTTGCTCTAAGAAATTGGCAGGTATGCTGCATGCAAATACAGCAGTACAGAGGTGCAGGTGTTGCAGATTAGCCATATGCCCTCATTAAAATCGGACCAGCATCAAAATAATGTCATACTGTGATTTAGAAAATCACTCTACTGAGTTAATTTGCTTGTGAGGAGGACGGTTAAGCTATCTTTGGAATATGCACAATCAGTCATTCCTACTGATGGTTCATGGCTCATAGTGCAACTATAGGAAGGTACTGCCATGTCTATCTAGATGTGCACATGCATATGCCCGCAGCCCTCCATGCACACACACACACACACACACACACACACACACACACACACACACACACACACACACACACACACACACACACACACACACACCCTCAAAAGTCGCTAACACTGATGTTTTCCACTGATTCAGCACATTCCTTTAGTTATGGCTGGATGCTTCTATGGTGTAGTAAAGCTCTATTTCATTTGCAATTGTTGTGTAAGTAGGGCACATTGCAGCACCAGTAGACCAGACCTGCCATTTATTCTGCCTCCATGAAAGACAGTACTGCAGTCGAGTTAGAATGCAAATGTCTGTCTTTTCAGATTATAGAAAACAGAAATGCAGACATGTAATTATTCATGCCATGTGTCTGAGTGGGTCCACTTGAACAGACCAAAAAGCCATTAAATTAAAACCTTCTTGATTGAGACAAGTATGCAGAATCCTCACTTTAACAAACTTTCAAATCACCGGAAATCTAATCCTGGAAAGAAAGCAGCTGTCTAACAAAACAAACACACCGAAACATGTGGGGGGTTTCATCCCCAACATCCCCTAACTAAATATATCAACTCTGATATTGCACTATAGTGGGAAAAAAGGCAGATTCCCCCATGTTGGCCAAATGGTTTCTTTCCTGGATTAAATTTACAGTGATGTGGAGTGTGTTAAAGTGAGGATTCGGTGTAGTCATCTTGATCAAGTAAGTTTCAATTTAAT
Source organism: Protopterus annectens (assembly GCF_019279795.1). Classification (NCBI taxonomy): domain Eukaryota; kingdom Metazoa; phylum Chordata; order Ceratodontiformes; family Protopteridae; genus Protopterus; species Protopterus annectens. The sequence goes on along the minus strand of NC_056726.1, from coordinate 45,766,404 downwards.
GGTTTTTCCATCTGAGCAGGACATACATCACTGTCATTCCTGCATGTATCTTATGTAACCTGATTACCTGGGCAATGTCAGCTAGAGATAGTTCAGGATTATTTCCAGGTCTTTCTCAGATTCAACTTGAATCTGTGTTATTATGTTGGCTTTGAGAAATGTTGATATCTCAGACTATGCACAGTCAGAATGTATGGTATTATATTAACTACAGTGTAGTAGAATACATTGGAATTAAATGTCTTTGAAGCACAGCACTCATCAATGAGTTTAGTTAATATTGTGTTGTGTCATGGCCATTCTACTGGTTACCATGCATTTCTACTCAGGGAAGCAAAACATAAACTAAGAAAAGTGACTGTATTAACATAATTTGTTCTTAAATCACAGAGTTGTTGCCGACGTGTACCACTGCATGTTGTCCCCCTTGAAATCCCTTCCTCAGTTCACATGAAAATGTCATTAGTCAAGTCACTGACCCCTGTCCTGAGAAAGTGCAAATTTGCAATGAAAAAAGATATTTCCCATTATGGATTCGGTCTATGGCATTTGTAAACATTGTATGCAGTGGTGTACAAGCATTGTGCGTACCTTTATTTGTGCATGGTCTGAAAACTGAATAACTCCAATGTCAGATCAAGCACATGCACCCCACCTCTGAAGTACCACTGACCTGCAGTCATGGGCAGATGTAACACTTCCATGCAAACATTCATAGGAGCTTTGCATGTTTTTTTTTCTGCTTTGTACTGCTCCATTACATTTTATGAATACTACCTCAAGTATACATATTTGTTACATTTATGCTGGACCATGATGCAGAGCTTTGCAGTGCCATGTAAAGCTTCTATTTTTACAGTTGTGATGATGATCACAGATACAGCTCTAGTCCTATCTACGTATATTTTTCAAATGTTTTCTTATAGGATGTCCACCTGAAGCTAGATACATTAAATCCCCATCTGTAGTGAATATGTTTTTTTTCTGACCCATATCAGCAGGTGAGGGAATGGGTTACAGATGGAAGTGCTTTACACATTCAGACAAGTGTCTCTTAAGTTTATTACTGACCACACTGCAAGCAAAATGTGGACAACATTGTTGGGGATTTGGTCTCCCTTAGTACAAGAGGACACAGATCATGGTCATTCAGCAGACTAAACATTATTCTTTCCCCTTGGCTAGGTACATTTCTGTTCAGGTTTTCAAAGCTAAATGTTATCCATCATAGAGATGAGGGACAACTAACTATTGTTATTACATTTCTGGACAAGGGAAAGATCCTTCTTTCTGCTGGGACCCCTGAACTCAAGTAGTATGACGAAAGGTCCCTCAGCACATCACTTTCTGGATCTCAAGAAGGCAACAGCTGAAAACATTTTGATCCAGTCATTTCATCATCTTCAGCAAGGATATGTAGGATGTTAAAGACAGTGCCGTGAACTGTCATGTGGGAAGGGGATGGCTAGGACAGCAACAATACAGTACACCTGCATTACAATTTTCTCACATGTGTGGTATTTTACTGTGGTGTCCAGCTAACTAACAACATACGCTACCTTCCATAAGCAGGTAGCACACAATGTGATGGTAGCACAGCATGGAATTTCCTGCATCCCTTTCTTGGGCATGATTCATGAAGGCTTCAGCTCTCTTAGGAATGACAATGGAAAAGGAGTCTTTCACCTGTCATGTGATGCTAAGAATTTTCTCCTATTGGTATTCATAGTGGCAGGATTCCTGCATCATTACTGTGAGGGGCACACACTGGGTTAGGTTGTTTGGTAGTGTTCCTGTTCATTGAGGATTACTGATTTCAGCTCTGCAGCATCCATGCTCATTTATACACAGGTCTATAGATTTGTATGCGTTGTATTGTTGATGCTGTTTTTAAACAATGTCAGCACTGGTGACACTGGGCCAGTGGTTTGGTTCTGTTTTTATTCTGATGCTGGTACTTTTTGCACTTGGCTTACAATAAATATTAACCTGTCATACATATTAAACCATTCAAGTCACATGTTTATGAATTGTGACAGATGGTGCATACCTATTTCACATATAGATTGTTCCAGGTTATTTGTAATTTATGAGGAGGTCCCACAGATTTTGATCATGTTTATCAGTTGTGTAGGGCACTGGTATGGGATTTTGAACAAGTATTAGTCCCACATTGATTAGTTGACTCCCTCACATTTCTAGTACATAGGACTAAATCTTGACATCCAGTGCCTATCTGTATGGAGGGTGAATATATTTTATTTTGATATGTTTTCATTGGGTAGTCTGGTTTCTTTCCACCTTCCAAAATACGCTGGCTGACTAGTTACACTAACTGTATATATATATATATATATATATATATATATATATATATATATATATATATATATATATATATATCTACAGTGTTGGCCAAATTAATATAAATCACTGTTTTTATTGTTTTTATTTTTGTTTTTATTGTTGTTTTGCCATATAACTCAGTACGAGTATATGAAATGACAAACAATATAATTCATGTATATGAGAAAATGGTCTAATACAATGTTGTAATATTTTGTGAATGACCCTTTGGGCATTATCAAGGATTTAACTCGTTGAGGCATAGAATGAACAAGTTCACGGCAATGTCATAGAAGCATTGTGCGCCCACGCTGAAATGAGTTCTTCAGTCAGTTGCTGCCTGTTTGTTATGGTTTTTATCTTCATCTCTGACTTCAGAATAGCCTACAAGTTCTCTATTGGATTCATGTCTGGGCTGTTAACTGGCCACAGTAACACTTCAATACCAGGGACCTCAAGAAAACTTGTCACTTGTTGACCTTTGTGACATGGGACATTATCGTGCATGAAGATGAAGTCCTCTGTCCCAGTGAATCCCTTCTTCTTTGCCCAGTCACACAGCTGAGAGAGCAGACATTGCTGTAGTACAGTTCAGTATTGTTCCTCCTTCATGTTTCCCTGAACAATGTAGAACCAACTTCTTCTGGAGATGCTCATAACGCTCCACACCATCATTTAAGTGGGGTGTTTGACGCGCTGAACGATGCAGTCATCTGCTCTCCAGATTGTCATCCGGCATATTGCACTTGCTGATCCAAACACTGTATTATGGTTCCTGTCACTGAAAACAACCCATTCCCAATATTCTTCTGACCAGTTTTGAAAGTCTTTTACCCAGCGCAGTCTTTTTGCCTTGATTTGGTTGGACAATTTCTGTTTCTTCAGAGGTCTGCAAGCTTGAAGCCCACTGTCCTGCATATCCCGCAGCTGTCTACTGGATGCCTTGCAATTCTTACAGCATTCTCTGATCAGCAATGAATCATCCTGAGGAGCTGCGGATCTTCTGCAACCACATCTGCTAGAACATCTGGGCGACAGCCATTCACCAGTATTCAATTTCTTCTGAATTCGGCTGACTGGTGGCTGACTAACTCTTACCTTCATGGTGATTTCTGATCCAGGAACACCTTTTTTGAGCATAATCTCAACTTTTACATGCTTTTGCAATGTTAAGTTAGACATTTTACCACTTTTAAGATTATGGAGCTGCGTCATTATGACGTCATTTCTCTGTAAGTACATCAGTAACATACAGTAATTTCATGCTAAACAGCTTTTTTTTAAAAATTAGCAAACTGAAAAGATTTTGTGACTTTCTGAAAAAGCCAGACTGAAAATCACTAAAGAAACTAATTTACATTATTTGTCGATATTTCTATTCATTTGGCCAAAAGTAAATATGAATATATATATATACATACACACACACACACACACACACACACACACACACACACACACACACACACACACACACACACACACACACATATTTTTAAAGGAACATAAGACACTAGGCTATTCTCAGTGTTTTGGTCAGTCTTTTATTCATTTAAATCACATTTTGACTGCTTTCATTCATTGTAAAGTTTTCAGTGGAACTTCATCAGAAAATAACATAAAATGAACCTAGGCGTATTATTTATCTGGTGTGGTGAGTGGGACATGGGTTAAGGAGTTCCCTAATCCATGAACCTAGGCTTATTGTTTAACTGGTGTGGTGAGCAGGGGATGGGGAAAGCTATATAATCCATTTAAGGACATTGGAAATGCTCTGGGTTTCGGTTTCATTTAGTCTTGGGGGCGTGTCTGCTTGCAATTGCATCTGCCATTTTATCCCTTTAACCATCAGTAAGTTGTCTGCATTCCAAAGGGGCCAGTAATCCCTAGGAGATCTGTGACTTTCTCAATTGCTGAAAATTGGAATCTGGAGAACTGGGACTAGGTCTTACTATGCCTGGCTAGTACATTGTAACAGTTTCACTTCCTGATGGCTCGTACATATTCTTTCATCCGGATCCTAAGTACTTGTGTAGTTTTTCCAGTGTAGTATGATTCACATGGAGAGCATACTGCAATTTAAACCATGTTGGTTTCTCTAAATTTAAATGGTGTTTTATGTGAATAACCACCTGTAGGGTGGTGAGACATACCATGGGGATTTGAATGATAAAATCGGACCAGTGGCATTTCCCAAATTGGTGCATGCCTTGGGGTGCATCGAGGGTGTGTGCCTGCAGCTTCTTTTCATAGGTTCATAGGTTGGTACTAGGCTATCAGCCCTAGGGCCTATACAAGCCTAGCCATGACAATTCCCTGGCTATTTCTTCCCACAGTATTTACTTCCCTGGACCCCTGTCTAGCAGGGCAACTGACATGATCCCTGGGGTGAATTTTCTTTCTCCCATCCAATCATCAAGGTTCCTTTTGAAGAGGGCCAGAGAGGCACTCTGCTTGACATGTATGGGCAATCTATTCCAGAGTCTGGGGAGTCTCTGGTTCAGGAACCTATCCCTCTAGCATGTTTTGTTTATTGTGATGACAAGGTTTAGATCCCTGGAGCATGTGGCTCTGAGTGATTGGGATTTCTTTAAGTGTAGCATGTCCAACAGCTCTGGGTTTGACATGGCCTTGTATGTTAAGCCTCTGAGTAGATGATATGCGACAGAGTATAGCTGGAGTTTTTAAGGCGGTCAGCATAGGGCATCTGCTTTAGGCCTGTGATTCTTTTAGTGAGGTATTTCTGTGGCCTTTCCAGTTGTTGCAGATGTCTTGAGAGGTACATACCAAATGGGGTGTTGTATTCTATAATGGGTCTAATGAGGGATGAGTACAGTGGGACAATGACCTCCTTTTTTCTGGATGAAAAGCCCTTAGTGATGAGGTGTGCCACATAGAAGGATTTCCTGACTGTTGTGGCGATGTGTTTATCGAAGGTGAGACCACTGTCCACCTGTGTCCCTAAGTCTCTTATCACACTTTCGGTGTTTAGTGTACTGCCACCTATATGGTAATTCATGGATACATGTTTTTTCCCAAAGGGGATAACTATACATTTCTTGGCATTGAGCTTGAGCCCATGGCTCTGGCACCAAACATCTGTTTCTGTAAGGCCCTCTTGTAGAGTATCCATATCATTTGGGGATTCAATAATGCCTCCCAGTTTGCAGTCATCTGCGAACTTTGTTAGCCAGAGTCCCTTAGTGTTGGCCTGTACTTCAGAGAAGTAGATGCCAAACAAGAGCGGTCCCAAGACTGAACCCTGAGGTACTCCACTTGTCACTTGTCTGGAGCTAGATTTGGAGTCGGCTACTTTTACAGTGTGGGTTCTTTCAGTAAGCCAGTTAGCAACCCATTGGGTGATGTAGGGATTAATGCCCAGTTTAGTAAGTTTATCTATGATTCCAGAGTGGGGGATGGTGTCAAAGGCCTTGGCAAGGTCTAGATAGGCTGTGTGGATCACCTTACCCTTGTACCTGGCTCTGGAGACTGATTTGAAGAAGGCAATCAGGTTCAGGAGACAAGATCGGCCCTTCACAAACCCAAACTGGGTGGAGTCCAGTGTTTGAAGGTTGCCAATGTCTTTGTTTATAAGTTCCATGATAATACACTCCATGGCCTTGCAGATAAGGCTTGTCAGACTGATGGGATGGTAGTTTCCGGGATCCAAGGTGGATCCCCCCATGTGGAGTGGGATAACTGTAGCTGTGCGCCACTCAGTGGGCACGAATCCTGAGGTGAGGCTATGATTAAACATGACACTTAGGTGAGGTGCCAGTTCATTTTATAGTTCATGTAGTACACAGCCCGGGATGTCATCTGGTCCCATGGATGCTGTATTCTTAGCTTTGGAGAGTGCGTTTTTTACCTGTGTGGCCATTATTACCAGAATTTGGCAATCTTCCGGTATTGAGATAGGCCATTTAGGGGGAGAGAGAGGGGTGAAGTTGGCACTGAATCGATCTGCCAGGATATTGGCAATATCCTTGGGATCAGTATATTTAATGCCATTCTGTTTTAGCTCAGAGCAGATCTGAGCATTGCCATTTAGATTCTTGACATAGTTATAGAATGCCCTGTGGTTGTCTTTGGAATCTTTGGCAATTTTATTTTCGTAACTAGCTTTGGAGGATTTTATGAGGGATCTCAGTTTCTTACTGAGGCTTGTAAGGGAGTTTTTTGCATCCTGGGATTTTCCTCTTTTCTGCAATAGTTTCTTCCTTTTGTTGTAAAGTTTGTTTATCTGATTTGAAAGTGGCTTTGAGGGACATGCTGTTTTTGTAGCAGAATTTTGGCTGGTTTCCAAGGGTTAGGACTAGGTCTGGGTGCTCCACTAGAGTAAAAACAAACACAATCCAGAAGACTTCTAAGAACCACAAATTATGGCAAATGGTAGTAGGACCAGTCCTTTTATTAGTTATCCAAAATCGTACATAAGCTGAAGTGCTTTTTGTCCGAAGAATACACGAACTTCATCAGATCCAAAATCGTACGTAAGCTGAAGCACTTTTCGTCCGAGGAATACCCGAACTTCATCAGATCCAAAATCGTACATAAGCTGAAGCGCTTTTTGTCCGAGGAATACACGAACTTCATCAGATCCAAAATCGTACGTAAGCTGAAGCGCTTTTAGTCCGAGGAATACACAAACTTCATCAGATCTGATGAAGTTCGTGTATTCCTCGGACGGAAAGCGCTTCAGCGTACGTACGATTTTGGATAACTAATAAAAGGATTGGTCCTACTACCATTTGCCATAATTTGTGGTTCTTAGAAGTGCTCAGCTTTGAGTGCCCAGTTTTTAATGAGATTGTCATTTGATGCTGGTGGTGTCTAGAGAGACGGGCAGGGGAAATATTGGGGTGGTGTCCTCTGGTGTCTGAGCTTTGGGGTGGAATCTGTGTTTAAGGATGGGTTGGCACAGGATTTCTCTACTTATGATTACCGCTCCCATGACTCTGGAGACTAGATGTTCTGGGTAGTGCCTTTCCAGGAAGAAGTCCTTGAGTTGTTGGCATTAGAGGTGGAACGAATCTTCCTCCTTAATAATTCTGCTTAGCCATACGTGCTGCCCCTTCACAATTTTCCACTTCATGAAGGGGGGGGGGTGTTGTGGAAATCAAGGTAGTTATTTCAAAAGATGCTCTTTCTATGGAGGGTGGATTTGAAGTTCTTGGACTGGGGATCCAGGGTTAATTCCAGATCTAGAAACTGGACTTGGGTTCATCTTCCTGAAACAGTGAACTGTATGAACTGGATGCTGGATTCAGTCTCTTGAAGGAAGGTTTCCACTTATCAGCAAAAACAAGGACTAGTGATGGGGGCCAAAATGGGTCCCACATGTGCAAATCTCATCCTTAGAGCATGGGAGGATGAGACCCTCACCCAACTGCAAGGATTCACGAAAGTTAGTCTGTATAGATGTTTTATTGACAACATCCTATTTTTTATGGAAAGGCACCAGCTCAGAGCTAGAAACCTTCCATCAGGAGATTGAAGCCAGCATCCGGTTCATACAGTCCACAGTTTCAGGAAGATGGACCCAAGTCCAGTTTCAAGATCTGGTATTAGCCCTGGATCCTCAGTCCAAGACCTTCAAATCCACCCTCCATAGAAAAAGCACCTTCCAAAATAACTACCTTCATTTCCACAGCCATCACCCCCCCCCCCCTTCAAGAAGTGGAAAATTGTGAAGGGCAGTAAATACAGTTAAGCAGAATTGTTATTGAGGAAGATTCTTTTCACCTCGAATGCCAGCGTCTCAAGAACTTCTTCCTGGAAAGGCACTACCCAGAGGATCTAGTCTCCAGAGTCAGGGGACTGGTAATCACAGGGATAAATATGGCTAGGCTTGTAAGGGCTCCAGGTTGTAATAGATATGAGGAACACTTATAGTGTTTCATTTGATATTCCAAACAGAACTAAAAATGTACCACATGAAAATATTACCGCACATATATACGCCCCCCCCCAAAAAAAAGTATTCTAAACCTATATAAATAGCTAATAATAATGACAATATAGCTACTTGACTACTATTTTTTATGGAGGAGACCTCAAACCTCACAACTCCCAGTGTGTGGGTTCTACCCTTACACCCATTAAATTCAGGTGATGGATGTAAGAAGCTACAAATATATACATACATATATATATATATATACACATATATATATATATATATATATATATTCATAGATTAGTACTAAGCTAACTGCCCTTGTAAGCCATTTTAAGCCTAGCCAATTATCCCTTGTGAGACTCAAACCCTGCACCTTGTGTTTGTAAGGCAAACACATTAACCATTAGGCCACCCTCCCAACCCTATATATATCTGAATACAACTAATAGAATACCACCATGTATATGATGCATCTTAAAAGTACATTAAAAATAATAATGAAAGATGGCTTTCCTCAGAGAAAACAAAATGAGTATTTTTCTGAGGGCAGGCCCACCTGCACCCTGCTACTCTAATTATGTCAAACGCAAGTTTGCATAACAGTGGGGGTAAAGGTAAATTCCCTTATCCCACTGTTTATGATTCTTAATACATTCACGGTGCTCCAAACCAAAAAATTCACTTCTACTGCTGAAATGAAGTGAGATGTGAGTGGTGAATCAGCTACATACAGTGAAAACATAATTTTGATGTAATACAGTAATCATAATTTTTGACCATGTGTATCTGATCCAACAAAATACACCATATCTATCTATCTATCTATCTATCTATCTATCTATCTATCTATCTATCTATCTGTCTGTCTATCTATCTATCTATCTATCTATCTATCTATCTATCTATCTATCTATCTATCTATCTATCTATCTATTCTGTGTCCTTATATGCTGTATTTATTAATGTTGTTGTGGTCTGGGATATAGCTGAAAAGTATAAGTGGGCTAACCCATTTACTCAGTTAACAAATAATAAATGAAAACTATTTTCACAGATAAAATGGACAAAGCTGATGAAAGTACAAGCAGTCACATTATTAAAATCAGTGGCAACGCATGGCACTTATATATCTCAACTCCACAGATAGGAAACACACAGCATTTTGATTACAGTATTTTCTTTTAGTAATAATGTATAATATATTTCTGGAAACATGCAGAGAGAATTTCTTTTCCAGAGACTTACAGAATCCCAGAAGTGTTTCTTTCGGAGTAGAAACATTAATTATAGAGCAAGCACCATCCTTGAGTTGTGTACTGCCTACTAATCTGTCCAAAAGACAGCAGCAGTACTGCAGTACTGTGTAAATTTGTGTTACTTAGACTTGTTTGGTATTGATCAAATTATTTTCTTCGCCCACTGTGCTGAGTCAATTTATTCCAATGTGTATGATGCATGTTTTGGCATTTTATTGTAGCACATGTATTCACTAAATGTTTTTAAGTATGTAGGGAAGAATGACTAGATCTCCTGACATTCATGCTGCTTGGCGTTACTATGGAAAACCGTGTATATTAACTGATATTCTTGCCTTTAGTTTGAGAAATGCAGTTGCCATAACAACATGATGTAACTCTTTATTACCTTAACAATCTGCTGCAGTGTCTTAGACATAACAGATGTTTTTTTTTTTTTCGGCTTGCAGTTATGAAGTATATATGAACTCTTTAAAGTTGGAATGCTTTTAAGGCAGCATCTTTAAGCCGTCCCTTGTATCTTACGCTAAAGACTCCCTTTAACAGTAATATGTACGAGTTACTAACAGAAGGCTACTTTATGTCTGTATTTGATACTACCAACTGGGGCTTGATATTGCAAATACTATGTTAATAAATATAATTTCAGTACATTTTTCTACCTGTGTTTTGTATAAGTGGCAAGAAGAACACAGCATTTCTTTTGAATTGGCACACTGGTGTGATATCAGTGCAAAATATAAAGATTGCAACTGGATGATTTGATAATGCAACATTCTTACATGAGGTAAAATATCATAACTCAATTCAGGTTCACTGTGGCTTAAAGGAAAATCAAAAAGCACTGTAGCACTATTCACTATCACTTTCAGATTCTTCTCCTTTCTAGAGTTTTCGATTATGACTTTGTTGACATTACTCCAACATGCATAGACTTGAACAATATATTTCCATCTAATTTACTATAAACCTTTACAAAAAAATCCATCACTTTTTTCAGTGAATTAGATTTCCGATATGCAACCAGAGTCTAATTCTTCCAGTAATGTTTTAAATTTACTGGTAAAGGATATCTTGTTTTTTGAAAATAATCTCATTATTAATCACATTAAAGCATTCAAACATTTAAACTATTTCTGTCTGTTTTTCCAAACACACAGGATGTAATCCTTTATTCCTTGCATTTTTTTTTATTGGTAGATTCTTTTTCACTTTGACTGTCTACAGTTTGGTCTGTGCACCTTTTTATGTTCCTCTAAGTAATTTTCCTTTAAGATTCAACATGACACACAAGATGTAGTCTTCAATAGAGTGTCTGGTACAGCTTCTCAGATGACACTAAAGCCTTCTTCAAACCATGGAGAAGCCCATGGAGCCCCATTAGTTAATAACAACAAATGCAGGGCCTTGTCATGCAAAAGGATATATTTTGCTGGACACAGACACTGATACCTCTGTCAAGGATGCACACATTTGAAAGTATCACAATTTGGCTTAGGAGTTAGTCTACATTTCTAGTACTATTAATGGGTCATCAGCTACAGATTTTCACTGACTATTAAACTTCTTCATTAGTCTGATCTTGTTTAAAATAAATACCAAACAGTTAATTTCATAACTAAGCTGGGTTACAGACTTTCTTCAACCTGCACTGAAACAATTTATGCCTCTCAGGTGTGGCTGGTTTCAATATTTGGGAATTAACGGTCTTCAGATCTGTGACAGTGTGACACCTTTTTGCTATTCCTCCTATTTGCAAATACCAGGAGCCCTAGTCAGACCATGTTACACAATATTAATGCTTTCAAGCCTTTCAATGCAATTATTTTTGCCACATGACAGGAGTAGTTAAAGGTACTCTACAGAGTCAGTCCACGACTACAACTCAGTGTCTGTTTGATAATTAATAAAGCAGTCTACAGGCTTTACAATTACCCATGTCCAAATTCATCAGACTATTGCAGTTTATGGTTATTTTTGTTCTTTAAAGAAGCAATAGCTAGAGACTTTCATATTACTGAAACTTAAGCCATAGCTATTGATTCTCCACCCTTCTCATTGTGAAATTTGCATTTGGATTTCCTCTTTCCCCTCTTCATTCAAAAACTTCTCACTGAATTTACCATAATAACCACTTTCATTAATCATCCAGTTTATTTACTGAATAATATCTTATCTTAAGCCCATAGGTGCACACTAGGCTAACAACCACTAGGGCACTTACAAGCCTCCATGCAACCCAAGTATGACCCACAAATTTGATTTATATAGGGGTGATTTACTGACTGCCTTTCTCCATTAGAGACTGGGTGTCACACCAGTAGTGAATGTGGCTTAGCAGTTGAATCTATCTACTTCCTTATGTTGAAAGGAAAGCATTGGCTATTTTACTGAATCTAGGTTGATGACATTCAATACTGCTTTAAAGGAAAACGGCATGCAGGCATCAAAGAAGAGTGTTTCCTTCCCTTAATCATTCCTTTATATTGCAAATAAACTATTATTACAGTAGTTTCCCACCTGTTTTCTTTTTGTACATGTACAGTGCTCTCTTTTTCTACAATTTGTCTTAGAAAACATGCACTATGTCCTTGTGAAATTCTTCTCAATTAGCACACTGTGCCATCACTGCAAAATGCTCAAATGTTGTCCTTACATTCACAGGTAAGTAACATAGGCATAAGGGGCACCAGATATCTCAAAGGATATACATTTTAAACTGAGATAGTACCTTATTTTTGTTGCTGCATAGTCCCTTGTGATAACCTTCAATTGGAATATGATCACTTAATAACTCTTTCTTCCTTTACTCTTTGCCAATCTCCTTAATGGCTGCCCCAGGGCATTTGTATTCAATGGGTGTTGTAATTGTTGCTGTGTTCTTCATCATACCTCTACAGTCTGGAGAATTGTGTAAATATTGGCAGTTCTTCCACAGTGTCTGGTTGATGTAACATGTGATGCACACGATGTTCGGTATAATGTGTTTGATTATTTATTTTCAGTCTGGGGTAAGCTTTCCTTTGATCATAATCAACTTTATCACTTCCAAGCATCTTAATCTTATATTGCTTATTTTCTTTTGCCAATTTGTCTGCTTTTTGAAAAATATTCTTATAATCCAATGTGACAGTAGGAAATAAAATATCATTTTCAATATTATGATTTAGCCACCTGATTTCTTCATTCATTATTCTTATTTTGTGTTCCTTATTGTCTACGATCAATCAAAATATCTCCAAGCCAGTCTTGTCAAATAATTCTTTTTATTCCTCAAATTTTTTTTTTATTTTCAATTAAAATAACATTTACATCATATTTTTAAATACCATTTTAAACAACTATATACAATATTTACAATAGCCTGACTTTCAATTATATACACTGTATGTTATTAAATATAGAATTAATAGATCAGTTATCAGAGATACGATATTGATTGTTGCAGAGTGTCCAACAAAAATATAACTTTCTTCCAAGGATTATTTACCAATGGCCTGGGATAGATTCGTAGTACTTTGATTTTTATTTCCATCAATGCAGTTGTCTTCAGTAAAGTGTAGAATTCTTCCAAGGTCGGGGGTGTATTTGAATTCCACCTTCTGGTTACACATTTCCTGGCTATAGCAAGTATTGTCCATAACAAATACATATTTGTCTTATTCAGGTAGGGACCTTCATTTATATTTAGTATAATCAATACTTTAGTTAAGGTAAAGGATTCATTAAATAAAGCTTGTAAAAAAATGATTGATTCCATTCCAATATAATTTAATTTTATTACATTCATAAAAAATATGAATCCAGTCTGCTTTATTTGACTTTTCACACCTGCAGCAAAAAAAACATTTGTAGTAGTACTGATCTTTTAATTCTATCTGGTGTTAAAAATGCTCTATGTAAGTATTTCCAGTTAAATATTTTCCAGTACTGTGTGTTAGAGGTGTAATTAACTGATAGTAAGATGTTAGTTTTAATTTCTTCTGTTAACTGCAATGACTGACCTTTTGTTAAGAACTGCCAGTATGATGGTTTGGGAATTGTTTTATATGTTATTAACTCTTTGTATAGATTTGAAATGGAATTTTTCTTTTCACGACTATTATATATAAATTGATACAGAAAACTTATTAGATTTGAAATATCTTTAAATGAGGAATTATTAATTAAACTGCATAAATCTTGAGTGTACATTAGAATGCTTTGTAAGGTTAACCAGTCCTGTGATGGAATATTGTAAGCAGTTTTTATCATATGTATATCTAAAACATTTAATTTATTTACAGATTGAAACCAGCATAAGAATCCATTTTGTTCCCAGGAGGTTATTGTTTCCCTATATATTTTGTGAGGAAAGTTCTTAGTGATGGCAAAAGGGGTTAAAAGGTCAAACCAAAGTTTTAGATCTATGTTTGCATTGATAAGTTTCCTAAAGGAATTGATGTAATTATTAATCAGTGTTGTTTTAGAAGGTTTTGTTATATTATATTGTATACTTATGCATAGTATGTATCAGGGTTTATTTGGTTTGTCTACTATTAAACATTTTTTAACAGATTAAATTCATTTGTTAATATAGCCATTGTTAATTCTTTCCAGTTGGCAAAATAATTTGGGTTTATCCAGTCTATTGTAGTTTTAAGCACAGATGCTTTTATATATGTTTCTATTTCTGGGAAGTTCAATCCTCCTTGTTTCCAGGGTCTAATGTGATGAGCTAGAGTTACTCTATTCTTTTTGGGATGCCATAAAAATTTTATTAAACATGAGTTTATTTCTTTAAGAATGCATCTTTCAGGAATTAACTGTATTGCTAATGCTACATATAGTATTTTTGGCAATAAGACCATTTTTATTAATTGCAATCTGTCTTCAAAAGTTAATATAATTTTGTTCTACTGTTCTATATATATATATATATATATATATATATATATATATATTTATTGTTTCAATAATGTTTTTATAATTTATTAATATTGTTTCATTTATATTTTTGCATAACATCATTCCTAAATAATTTAGCATAAGTTCTTGTTTTCCTATGATGGATTTATCTGTAACTTGTAGTTCTTTTTTCTTATTTAAAAATAGAAATTTTGATTTTGATCTATAAAGTGTAGACCTGAAATCTTATAGCATTTCTCCATTACTTCTTCTAGCTCTCCTAATGACTCTCTGGAATTTGATAGGATTAATAAAATATCATCAGCAAAAAGCATTATTTTAGATATGTACTGGTCATAGACTTCTATTCCTTTTATTTTTGAATGATTGCATATTATTTCTGCAAGTATTTCTATAGCCAAAGCAAATAAAATAGGAGAAAGGGGCATTCTTGTTTAGTACCTTTCAATATATGGATAGCATCTGAGGTGAAAGGACCTAATTTAATGTAGGCTAAGTTATTAATATATATGTTTTTTAGTAATAAGATGAAGGGAGGAGGAAATTCAAATAATGCTAAAGTTTTAAATAGTTATTCCCAGTTGAGGGAATCAAAGGCTTTTTCTATGTCTAATCCGATTACAAGTGTTTCTCTATCTTCTTTATTCACATAATCTATAAGAGTAAGTATCATTTTAATATTATCATGTGTGTGTCTGTTATATAAAAATCCAGTTTGATCATTATTAATTGTCTTTGAAAGTGGGATTTTCATTCTATTAGCTTAGATTGACATGAATATTTTGTAATCATTATTCAGTAATGATATAGGTCTGTATGAGGTGCAAAGGTCTGATGGTTTATTATCTTTTAGAATTGGTGTTATGAGAGAATATTTCCATGAGGGTGGCATTTTTGCTTCTGACTGGACTTCTAGCAAAGTTTTATGAAAAAGGGAGATTACTGTTGAAGGGAATAGTTTGTAAATCTCTGTAATTATACCATCTATCCCTGGAGCTTTGTTAGATTTACTTTCTTTTATCTTGTCAACAATTTCTTTGTACGATATAGGTTTTTGTAGATCTAGTTTTAAGTTTACGGGAATTTTTTTTTATATTGATAAGGTTTGCATCTAAGTTTATTTGGTTGGTATCTAAATTTTCTTTTTTGAAGTGTTCCATATAATGGAACCAAAATGCTTCAAGGATGTCTCCTATATTTGATACTTTGTTCCCTTTCTTTTCATGATATATACTACTAATGTTACTTACTTTAGATTGTATTTTAATTCTTGTAGATAAGTTATGTAGATAACTGGGGGAAGTGGCTAATGAGTTTATTTTTAATTTTTCCAAGGCTAGACAAATTTTGTGTGTTAGAATTTCATTATATTTTTTATTTAATTCCTCTATTTCTTTTTTGACTTCTGGACAATTCTGATTTTTTTTAGATTTTGCTGTCAAGAGTCTGGTTTGCAAGTCTAATGATTCAGATTCCTACTCTCTGACTTTGTTTTTGTACCAGCTAAGAGTCTTACCAAATAAATATGCTTTTAATGAGTCCCAAACCATGAATCTACTGATTTCTGTTGTATTATTAATTTCAAGAAATAATTGTAGTTCTGACAACATCCTGGGTCTGAATTCTTTAATTTTCATGATATATGATGGAATTCTAGTTGAGAGGATTAAAGGTTTAAACTCTATTTGGAGCTTCATTATCAGAGATTCATGATCTGAGAAGGGGCATGGAACTATTGAGAATTTGAGGAATTCTGTTTGTAAATCTTGAACTACGAATAATTTGTCTATTCTGGCTTGTGTTCCAAATCTATGGTCTTTATGGGAAAATAATAAGGATTTATCATCTTTTACTTTAAAAGTGTCTGTTAAATGAAATGAATCAATTCATCTTTTTAAGGGTTTTGAAATAGTTGCTATGCAAAAAGACTTATTGGTGGTTTCAGAAGCTTCTAAGGTACAATTAAAGTCTCCTCCCAGTATAAGATTTCCTTTATAATTGTTGGAAATAAAATCTAGGTGTTTTTTAACTGTTCCTGCTCCAATTCCTGGAAACCAAGATAGATTAGCTAAGGTCCATATTCTGTTATTAAATTTAACTATAACAAATGCTAGTAAACCTTCTTTGTCTTCATATTTATAAATAACTTTTGGAGTGATTATGTTTTTCTTCTAAAGAATTGATACTCCTTTTGTCTTTGTTCTATAGGAAGATTGAGCTAAGACTGTATAGTCTTTAGGGTTCCAAATAAAGCTATCATTAGTCTTAAAATGTGTTTCCTGGAGAAATCCTTGTGCCTTATTTAAATTTAAATATTTTAGTAAGGTTGATCTTTTATTTTCATTATTTAAGCCGTTAGTATTTAATGATAAGAATGTTAAATCCATTTCAAGTTATTGTTGGAAGAAACATTTTGCTTCTTTTTTTTTTTTTATTTTGATTATAGTAGTTATATCATATTCTCTGATAACACTGAATGTTATTTTTATGTGTGTAAACTTGGGAGTGCAATTTAATGTTCTTTCTTCTTTAAATGAAAGTAGGGTAAATTTGTGGTCAGGCTTTAAAAAAGTACGTCTATAAAACATTAATTCTAAAGTATCAAATACAAGTAAATATGAATTTCCCATTAAACATGGAATGAAAGTCATTCCTAATCCAACAGATAAAGATAGATCTATTGGATTATCACTCATACCTTTAACCACCAATATCAACTGAGCTTCATATGTTAAATTATTATATGGAGAATTTTCTTAAAAAATATATGATATTCTATATTATTCTATTATTGTTCTATAGTATTTTATATATCAGGATGGAATGTTAATAGTGTAAACAATTATTAAGTTGACTTAGAAAATATCCAATATTAGTTACCCTTAAGAGATCACAAATATGTCAGATATGTTATTTTGGATACATTAAATGCAACAGAGGAGCATACATTAAATTAGCCAACAACAAATAGATTATTACTAAAATAATTTGACAAAAAGGACTCTACAAGAGACAATGAGTGATTACCAATGAAATATGAATTTACTGTAGGTGTACTGGCTTCCTTTACTTTCCCAATCTTCAGCTCACCAACTTCAACTTACACTTACAAAAAGACATGGCTTATCAGTGGTATCCTGACTCTGAGTAGAGGCACCCTACATTCTAGTGTGCATGCTTTTACATATTTCTAGATTTACAAAGCAGAGTCTAAGAATGAACTATGATCATCCTGACAATTCCCATCCTGCATAGGGCATCTCCTGCTTCCAGAATGGGTAATCACATTAGGTCCGGAATGAATGTGAAGGTACCTATATGGTAATCAAGACTTACCTTAGGTAAATATTAATCAAATAGTATTTAGAGCATCATAGAGAGTTCTCAGGGCAGTTAGAATATTCTTAAACCTCTCCTCCCTTGACCAAAAACAGAGATTTCCCTTCCCTTTCTTTCCCTTGTTTTAAATCAGTACTAATAAAAGAAATTCAGCAAACATAGGTAAACAGAAATAACATTCAGTAGTCCGTCTTGTACATGACTCGCAATCCATTAAACAAGTCGGTGACTAACATCACTTTAGTATAGATTATAAAGACAAATTAGAAATAATTTCCTAGCTCTTTATATTTTCAGATAAAGCAAAAAGTTAACAATAAGCTATTTTAACTAAAGTATAACGCATTTCAATTTTTTCCTTGCATGTATACATTTCTATTTATATTGTAGTGTCAATAGCTGTCTTTGAAATCTGACAATATTTCACTTCTTCAAATCATTCCTTTTTCAATTCAGGTTTGTTTTGTCAAAACAACATTTCAAAGGCACAATTAATATTTAGACTGATGTTTCATATAAATAACTTGTCAGTTGCCAATTGAGTTAGTTTAGAATGTATGGTTAGGGCAAATATAGCATATTGCAAAAATAATATGTATTTTTTCGTGTGCTCTAGAGCCTGTCATATGCAAGGGACATATATAATGTAGCATATATAGAGCAGATAGCTTATGGATTCAGGTTGTTAAAGTAAGTTATGCTTATTAATCAGGCAGTTTCATTTAAATTCACAAGTAATTTGGGAACATTTCAGTTGAGTTTCCAGGAAGATGTAGTCCAATGTGAGTAAATGAGTCCACTTTTCCTCATAAACATATGTCACGATATAGTAACCTAAGCAGAGTCTAACATCTGTCTAATAATCATTATAAAGACAAAGAATAGTAATTTCCTAGCTCTTCAAAGTTTCTGATATTGCAAAATGTTGACAGTAAGCTATTTTAACTGGAAGACTAAAGCATTTCAATACTTCCTTGTGAATATATAGTTTTACTTTTACTGTAATTTCAAGAACTGTCTTTGAAATCTATGCATTACTTCACTTCTTTCAAGTCATTCATTTTACAGTTCAGATTATATTTTGTCAAACTGTCAGTAGCATTTCAAGGGCACATTTAATATTTAAACTGATATTTTAAATGAATAGCTATCAGTTACCAAGTGAGTTTTTACAGAGTGTGAGGTAACTGCAATGATAACATGTTGCAAAAAGTAATATGTATCTTTTCATATGCTCTAGAGGCTGACAATTTCAAGTAACATATAAAATGAAACTTTTATAGTGCAGACAGCTTGTGAAATCAGCATGTTAAACTGAGTAATACTTTTTAATAAAGCAACTACATTTAAGTGCACATGTAGTTTGGGAACATTTCAAATGTATTTCCAGGAATATGTAATCCTATGAGGATAAATCATAAAAATATTTACAAATAGTCCTATTATGTATTTATTTTACCTTGCTATAGTTGTTTTTCATTTTAATAACTAAACAACATTACTTTTTCTTATTATTTGTTATCTGTGAGGGGTCTAGATTAGAACACTGAAGTTTCAAAACTTCAAGTGTTCTAATATTGAACCCTATTCAGCGAAAGTTGAAAACATTGAATATACAGAACACCAAATTTTTTCCTAGGGAAAAAATTTGCTGTTCCAAAACACATACACACAACACAAGCACACCAAACAGCAATCCACACACATACACCTAAAATCTTACACCTAACCCTATACTAAACTATACACACGCCACTAACTATCTACTTACCTTAACCCAAACCCTAACCCTAAGGTCTGTCACTATTGCACACTCACCTCACCCACGCCCTAACTCACCTACCCCGCCCTGACTCTCACATCCACACAATCGCACACTTACCTGACCTGCACCCTAACCCTAACTCACCTAACCCGCCCTAATCCTCATGTCCACACAATTGCACACATACCTAGCCCGCGCCCTAACCCTAACTCATCTAACCCGCCCTAACCCTCACATCCACACAATCGCACACATACCTAACCTGTACCCTAACCTTAACTACCCTAACCTGCACTCAGTCGCACACTTACCTGAACCCGACCCGTAACTTTCCACCACAGCGCTGAAAATACTGAAGCAACAGAAACAGACAACTGAATTCTTTCACTAGGAAAAAATTTGGTTTCTGTTGCTTCGATACTTTCAGCTTTCTCTGAATAGGGTTCGATATTAGACATTTGAAGTTTTGAAACTTCGATGTTCTAATCTAGACCGATCTGTGAGGCTAAATGCACTTTGCAGGTTTACAGTGTCCTTAGAAACTGCAGCAATTGTTTACTGTTGCTATGGCAATGCAAATAGAATGTGAAGAAGCTTCACTTCTCTTAACCAACAGTACATGTTCCCTCCTTTTGTTTTTTTTTATGTATTTGTTAATACTAAAAGGAAATAATTCAAAGGACATATGTACGTGAATGGAACATTTCAGAGTTAATCACGAACATGTAACCAATCCCAATAAGCATAACAGTGACCATCATTAATCTAATAAATATTGTAATAACAATTAATTAAGTTGACTATTCCAGTCTACCTTAAAACTAGATTATTTTAGACTGTTATTTATGTATAGATAGTGAGTTATTAAATATATACAGACTATATTAGTATAGTAAATAGGAGAGAATTTAGAAAGGGAGTCAAGATGCAGTTAAAATAAATAATGAGAAAAGAAAGAAGAGAGAAAGAAAAGAGAAAATTAAGAGAAAATACACATATACTATGTATGTTGATTTACAGTATAAATATTTTACGTGCCATATAACCCTCCTTCTGTAAAAGAAAAGTACCCTGTTTTACATATCTGAGGTAATGTGAAAACTCTCATGTGTCATCTATTTTCAAAAAATATAGATAAAGATTCCAGTTATTAGTTACCTTTGTTTTAAAATTTCAAACAGTAAAATTGGTCCTTTAAAGTAATGTTAAAACAATTCATACTATAGTAGATGCTTTGAGAGATTTGGCTGTAACAGTATCAGTCTTTTGCTTCTTCTTTTTGACATCTGTCCAGACATTTGTTTCTTTTGTTCTCTTGAGAGAAAATGGCATCCAAACCGTATCTTCTGGTAAAGTAATGACACTATTAGTTTTAATAAATGAAGAGGCTTCCTCTAAGTCAATAAAAGTCCTCATCTTCTTTGCATACAGTATTCTTATCTTAGCTGGATATGCAAGTTGTGCCTTGATGTTATTTTGTTATAGAAACTTTATCATTGGCCAAACTTTTTTCCTTTGTTCCATTATTCTAGATGAATAGTCATTATCAAATCTTATCAGGCTCTGTTTATATTTTAGAGGTGCCTTCCTCCAAGCAGATCTTAAAATCAGTTCCTTGTCCAAGCATGAAAGAAATTTGATAATTATTGACCTAGCTAGTGGCAGGTTTCCCAAGAGCTCTGTGTGCCCTTTCAATGACAAAGGAAAGTCCTTCTTTTAAATTTAAAAAGTCAGGGATCCAGGTTGATAAAAAAGATATAATAGCCTCACCTTCTCTGTTTTCAGGTAATCCAAAAATCCTGTTGTTATTTCTCCTCTCCCTATTTTCCAAGTCATCTACTTTATTAACCAACCAAGTGTTTTGTTTAAGAAGCAGTTCTTTCTGCATTTCCACTTCCTTAAGTCTGCTTTCTAAGTCATTTAGAGAAACCTCTATTCCTGTTATCTTTGTCTGGTGTTGTTGTAGCATTTCGTTGAGGGTGTCAACCTGTTTTTGACTGCTTGTTTTAAGATTTTCTAGGTTCTCTTTAAAATCATCCATTTTCAAAGACAACTCCTGCAGGGTAGATGCCATCTGTTGTAGTTCCTTCTTTAAGTCAACATCCTGATGAGAATTCTTTGAGTTGCTCATTTTAATAAGTGACTATATCTCCAAGCTTTTTGACAGGAAATTATTTGTAAAACTTCACCAAAGTTTCTAATTATGTAAATTAGTCCTTTATCTATAAGATTTTATATTTTGAAGAAAAGAAAAAAGAATATTTTTCCTGTCCTATTTAACTAGTTATATGGATCTCTAAAATACTGCTGCTTTTAGTTAGCCATTCAGGCTCCGCTCAAATAATTCTAATAGGCATTGGTGCAAAACTGAGTTCTCTTCTAGTCTTTGAGAACTCATCTCACCCTTAAGCATTCGTTTATACAACCAATGTCTACCTGTAGTGCCCTGTATTGAATTAACAGCTTTTCTAGCTTTTTTAATTGTGCAGCCAAAGAACCTCTCCCAATGTATTCTGGTTGGTGGTAATCCTGCTTAAAGTTCGTTAACCAGGAGTTCACATTTAGAACTGGAACATTATTATACAAACTACTCATACCAATAGTGATAGCCATTTGAGTAGAATGTATTGAGGGACAAAATGTACTATTGTTTTCCACTAGCTTACCATTATCTGTAAATTAAACGTTGTTGGGGGCAAACATGTTGAATTAAAATATTTGTGTCCCCTGGAATCAAAGGAACATGTGTGGTCATCTTGGAATGTGGCAATGAAGTAAAGTCGGAGCTTAAATCTTTTGTTTTTTTAAGTAGAACTTTTGAAGCTAGGAGACATTATACTTGTGAAGCTTGCAATATAGTTTATGCAGCAATCTGTTGAAACTGCATAGGAAAAAGCATGAGTGTGTATATATATATATATATATATATATATATATATATATATATATTTACAATTAGACATGAGGGGTGGAGACTGTGATAATAATTTAAAAATGAAGATCTATTAACATCTGTCCTGGTTTAGAAGCAAGTCTGTTAAGATAAATTGTGATTTGTTTTAAATAACAGGTTTAGAAGTTTCACATTGTATTAAGTATTAATACATCTGTGAAAATACTTTAACTGTTTTATTTAAATCTATTTTTTTCTTAAGAGTACAGTATTTCATAGCTGGCTTTTAAAGGTTACCAGTAACTTCATAATTGCCTGATGTTTTGGTATTTAAATGAATCATGGCAGGGTACTTAATTAGTTCTGATGAAGTCTTTGTGTACTGTGAGACGAAGGTGCTAACAATTTTTGATTAATAAGAGTGTTCCTTCTTACTGGTGTTTTTTTTTTTTAATTAGTTTGTTTTTACTAGTTGCCGACCACAAGTTGTTAAGGTTTTATTCCTTATGGTTTGCTACATTGCATCATCGTGAGTAAACAAATGTTGCCAGGTTGAAAGGATGTGACATTGACAGACTACAAAAGGGTTACAATGATTCAGCTAGACAAAGTGCACTATGCACAATAGGCAGCAGACTATAAACCTTCAAGTTTAACATTCGTACAGGGATATAGACAAAAACTGATTCTGGGGGAAGAACAACTGTTTCAGAGAGGTAGAACATGACAGTGGTTATCATTGACTAGAATGAAGCAAAAGAGAAGTGGCTAATGGGATATATGTGCTGGCTGTGACTCTAGAAAGGTTCAGGGTTTCTGTGGCTGGCATGACTTATGTATAACAATACAGTATGGGTGATTATGGTCATGACTTACCATGAGATCCAGCTTCTAGACCAAAGTTTGATCCTTCAGTCTCTGTATGCAAACTGTAATTATCAGCAAGTGTGCAAATGCATCAACTAAAGGTAGTTGTACTTTACGGCTGTTACTAGACCAAACAATCAGTCAGCTAGCAAATAAATATCCAGAATCCTTGGCAGTACCATGTCAGCCATGCTGATGATTCACTTGTGTTAATCTACAGAGGTCCATTAAAGACCACATAAAAAGAGCTTGTCACATGACAATGTGCTTCCATAAAAGGCAAATGCAAGGTGATGCCCTTTGGGCTGGGCAAATAAACCGTGGGAGTATAATCTAAAGAAACAAAATCTGAAATTAGAGCAAAACATTTGCTTAATTAATGTAAGAAAATAGTAAAGAAATACAGATATGACTGGGCACCAGGTATCCTAAACGGTATATCAAATTACAAAGTAATACTGCAAAAAAGGCCACATAATTAAAGCAAAACAAAAGAAACAAACAAACATAAAAATATTTCATGAAGCTGCCAATTTGCGTCATGCACTAACCCAGCCCAGCACTTGTCAATGTGAGAACTCTGCAAAGTAAGTCTTGCAGGCTGTTTTGACTGGATTCACTTCTTTTTCTTCATGTTACAACAGGCTGTTGGGGTGGGGGGCACAGATGAAAAGCACTCAATGTCCAGCACAAACATTGCACCCAAATGTATACTGTTAAAAGCTAACCTTTCCAGATTTACTTTTAAAAGCAGTTTTAACAACCAGAAAGCAGAACTGGCATTTTTCCTAACTTAGCGTGATGGTACTTCATAGGATTATCTGATAACAGAGCAGAATTTATCACATAACATGCCTCCTGCCCCTCTCCAGTGCAGCACACTGATGGGTGATTTTGTTTTCTTGCACAACATAGTTATCACTATATCAGTGCAACATGCTTCTGGATACAATGCCTTGGGAAGCCTTGGAAAGCCATATACCTGCACGTCAGGAAATGCTGGGTATTTGGAGCTATTTTCCTTAACAGATGAGAGCTCTGCTGTAAAGATTTATTAATTCATATAGACAGAACAGAAAGCAATTTAGACTTATAGTCTGCTAAACACACAAAGGTTGCCCAACACTATACTTTCTCTAAGAAGCATTACTTAGAATGATTTTAGTATCCACCCTACAGAGCCTGATTATATGGCAATGGAGTATTTTGAATTTCTGTGTCACAAAGCTGCAGTCTAGGATGACTGCATTTTCTAGCACTTATATGGCTGAAAGCTTCATATATGCTCTGATGAAAACCCGGGTTGAAAGAAAGCATTCACTACTATTCATATGAATGTGTTATTTACTGAAGAAAAGTCTGTAAAAAGGAAAAAACATTTTGGTCTACTTGAGTCCATCTAGATAATGTACTTAATAGAACAGCATCTGTTAACAAGTATATAATACTTTAAAAACAACTGCTCAGAATGTTTCTCCTTGTATAGCCAGAATGGACAGCCATCTTTAGTATGAAGTAGAATAATGGGAGCTGATACGTTTACATATGTATTGATGTGCCACCATTTTTGCTGTTGTTGTGCATCCTGCACAGACAGTCATGTGCATGATTATCCTTTTCTGAAGTAGCAAGCTGGGTAATATATCCTTGTCTAATGCTCATAACCAATATCTGCTACGCTATACAACACCCTCAACCAGAACTGCAGTAAACTCAAAATATTTCACTAAGCTCTCTCTCTCTCTCTCTCTGTCTCCGTCTAACACACACACACACACACACACACAGACACACACACACACACACACACACACACACACACACACACACACACACAAACACACAAACAAACTTACACACATGCACTTACATACACACGTGTGCTCAAAGGCACACACACTCACAAACAAATATGCAAACATATGTACTCACACATTCCTGAGCACTCACGCATACAGACGCACACACACACACACACACACACACACACACACACACACACACACACACACACACACACACACACACACACACACACACACACACACACACACACACACACACACACACACACACCGCATTACACACACACACACACACACACACACACACACACACACACACACACACACACACAAACACACACACACACACACGTGCACAAACAAGCACATATGCACATGCATACACACAAACATACACATGCCTATACACACATATGCATATTTCTACTTAAGTACCATATTTAGTTCAGGTTATTCATTATACAGATCACTTACAGAACTTACAGAACAGGATCTACGTCCTGAGTTGACCAAGACAGAAGCACAGAAATGTATGAATTTGTCAGCCTGATACACAATGCAAAGAAAGATGGTAGGAACAAGATTTTCCACTTAGCTCTCCAATGTTCTGGTTCTTTGCCTTAACAAGTATGCTGTACCTTTTCCTTCATGTTTTTAAGGAAATGGGAATTCTTATAATTAGTCCTCAGACAGAGTATAAAGCATGTACAATGTTTCTGTAAAAGGAATGCAAAAAATTAAGGCAATCCCAAGAAGGATATGTCCTCTTTGACACCTGTCACACTATGCTTGTATGTTATCAGCCACCCTTAATCCTGGCATGATGGGAGACGTTCTGACTACACGGTCATTTTGATGTTCCAGCTGAGTAATGTGCTGTAGTTTCCAGACAGCACCGATGAAACCAATACAGTACATTTTACATCATCATCTCTTACTGTATTTACAGTAGAGAGTCGATTATCTGAACTAATTTGGATCTAGGGTAGTTTGGATAATCAAGCTGCTTGGATAATCAAACATACATTGAACTGGATAAAAACATCTAAAATCTTGTTTTTTTCTGCACACAGGGAATACACTTTTCAACCATTCAGCGATTCCAGTGGACAATAAAGAATATTTTTCACACATGAGCAGGCTACAAGCTCAAAAAACGTGCACAAGAGAATGCACATAACATTTACATATTCAGACTTTTCCTACCCAAAAACTTTGGAAGACAGTGTTCAGATAATTGATGTTTCAGATAATTGACATTCAATCGACTCTCGATTTTATAAATAATTTAACCATTGCTTATGATTCTTCAGAATTTTAAGCATGGAAAACATTTGTGTAAAGCAGTACGTTCAGTGGCGACACAAACAAACACTCCAAATCTTTTGTTCCACAAATAGTGTTATAGCACCAGAAAACTATAATAAAATTAGATGGAGCTATAAAGGAAATGAGGACATTTATTCCCCACTTTTGAAGACATTGCATTTGAAACTGTGACCTCTTGATTAACGGTTCAGATGTACACACACACACAGACACACACACACACACACACACACACACACACACACACACACACACACACACACACACACACAGTGTACAAATGTCCAGACAGACAGGCAGACACGCATATGTGCACACACAGAATTACACACCACCCACAAAACGCTAGGCTGTTGCCAGTTCAGGTGACTGCAAAGGATCTAAAGCAATGTACATTGCAGAACTCAAAAGGTTTGTCAGTGTGAAATGAAATATCCTGAGTTCTTTATCATTTTCAGAATGTCAGATTAAATTGTCATATCAGGATATATAGACAGAAGCAGGGTATCACAAAGAATAAGATGATAAGTGTCAGTAAAGCATGCAAGCGTAAAATGAACATTAAAAAAGACAACCTTTTATTTCGTATAATAGCAAATAATTTTAATTAATGACTGCATAGCAACTGGCATATCTCAAATGACTGTTTTTTTCATGTTCACAATAGGTGTAAAACCAAATAATGTTATTTTATGTTTTTCATTCACTTTCCTGTTTTCAAAACATAGTTGCTTAAAATGTTTGCAATAGTAGATTTATACAATGTTGAAATTTCTTTTTGAAAAAAATGTGTTGGTAATTTACATAGAACCCAGTAACTTCCTAGCCTTTTGCAAAAGGTAACGATTTTATCAGGAAACCTAGCATGTATCATGTAATCAGGGCATCTTTTACAAGCCTTGCCTTGTAAGCTCCTGAGCCACCCCCAAGCCTTTCTGTGTTGGAGGGAAGATTTCTAGCTTATCAGTGGGAGTGGTAAGCACTAGGTAACATATCTACCACATAAGGAGTGGTTTCTGGGCCCAGAAATTGTAGTTATTGGCCGTTTGGGCAGTGTTTCCATCTCTCTTAACTTTCTGATTTAAAAGCCTGCATTTGCACTTGTATCCCCCCTTTCCTGTAACTAGTCTAGTCCAGATACATATTTGCTGTATGCAGGACTGTTTGTAAGCTCCTGAGATGCCCCACACCATTCTGTGCTGGAGGGAAGCCTTCTAGCTTATCAGTGGGAGTGGTAAGCACTAGGTAGCCTATCTACCACAAGAGGAGTGGTTTCTGGCCCAGATTTGTGGCTTATTGGCCTTTTGGGCAGTTTCTTCCATATATTTCAACTTGTTGTCTTAAAAGCCTGTGTTTGCACTTGTTTCCCCCCCTTTCCTGTAAATAGTCCAGTCCAGATACAGATTTGCTGTGTCCAAGACTGTAAGCTTCTGAGCCCCACAAGCCTTTCTGTGTTGGAGGGAAGCCTTCTAGCTTATCATTGGGAGTGGTAAGCACTAGGTAGCCTATCTACCATAAGAGGAGTGGTTCCTGGCCCAGAAATTGTAGTTTCTTGGCTGTTTGGGCAGTTTTTCCATTTGTCTCAACTTTCCTGCTTAAAAGCCCGCGTTTTCTCTTGTTTCCCACTTTTCCTGTAACTAGTTTAGTCCAGATACAGACTTGCTGTACCCAAGACTGTTAGAAAGCTTCTGAGTGGTGCCAGAGCCTGGTCTTTGATTTTTTCCCTTAGATCTACTAGTTCTCTCCTCTGCTGCACTTATACTAGCTTATTAGTCTAGCACTTTACCAGACTTCTTGTAGCAATTATTGTAGCACACAAGTGCTATCAGCACTAAATGTTCTACAAGGAAACAGATTTAGCACTTATTATCAATGCCCACCCTGCCAGGCATGTCGAAAAATCAGTTCCCTGTGCTTCTCCTATTAACGTGGTGAACTTGGGCATCCTGAGGCAATGTAGCAATTACCTCATGTACACTGACAACCCTCTCCTCTTACCTTCCAACACTTAGACTTGCGGGAGATGCACTTATATATCCAAATTGGAAGCCACGCACTCTCCAGCCAAAACCGGAATAGCTGGTCAGGAGGAGAAGGTCAACACTTGCACCACACCACTGGAACACACACCAGCACTGCCTTCACATAAAAACACAAACCACACACCCACCTTCACAGAGGCTCTCAATAAAAATCAATCCAAGCAGCAAAGCCCTCCAAGGCAGAAACGCACTCGACCACCACGACACAACACTAATCATGAGACACATAACTCTCCTAAAGAGTGCGCCACTCAACCAAAGCCCCTGATGCAAAACAGCACGTCTAAGGCACTAGTTATAGGTGACTTGATAGTGAGGCACACTGATGTCCCACTCACTAGGTTGAATAAGAAGAAAGTAGCAGTCAGTTGCATGTCAGGTGCCAGGATACAACACATAACAAATGCACTCAGGTCACTCAACAACAGGTACAAATATAACTCTGTCATTGTACATGTGGGTATGAATGACCTGAGACGTACCCCCCTGGACTACATGAAAAGAGACATGGGGAAGCTCTCGGATCATGTAGCCCAGGTGGGTATGACCCTAGCTTTGAGCAGCATCCTACCATCACCCAGAATGATACCACAGTACAAGAAGAAAATAATTCATTTCAACAACTGGCTAAGTTTCTGCTGTCATTCAAAAGGGATCCAGTATCTGTCTACCTGAGATGACATGATTGATAGACCTCGATGCTTTGCCAGAGATGGCCTGAATCTGTCACCCCTGGGCTTCTGGATATTGGCTAAGGCTCTTGCCACCCCTATAGAGCCTTTTTAGGCAGTGTTCCAAAGACCAAATTACCACCATAACAGCTGC
Organism: Protopterus annectens; assembly: GCF_019279795.1. Lineage (NCBI taxonomy): Eukaryota > Metazoa > Chordata > Ceratodontiformes > Protopteridae > Protopterus > Protopterus annectens. The sequence continues at coordinate 45,737,127 of NC_056726.1, read as the reverse complement.
AAACAAATGCAATCTGAGGGTCATGTTGCTCAACGCTAGAAGTCTAAATCTGAAAATGCACACACTCGAAGCACTCCTTAAAATGGAGAACATCAACATTTGTGCTGTAACAGAGACCTGGTTCAAGGCAGCAGAAACCACCCCTGCACTTCCAGACTATAACGCATTCCACAACTTTCGGCCCCAGAACTTAGACCGAAGCTCCAAAGGTGGTGGTGTCTCCATATTCATAAAGGATGTGGACACCTCCAGACTAGTAGCCCAACATAATACATCAGAGATACTTCAGGTGCAGCTAACATTGGGAAAGACAGCGATTCAGGTCATAGCCTGCTATAGGTCCCCAACCATGTCCCAAGACTCGCACTCCACATTCTTAAGCACCCTGGAGAATATTAGGGTCCTACCTAACACTCTCTTGCTAGGCAACTTCAACTACTCCTCCATTAACTGGGAAAACTACTCATGTACCAATACACTTGCCCAATGTTTCCCAGAGTTCATTAATTCTAGTGCCCTGGACCAACTCGTTCTTACCCCCACTAGAGGTAGCAACATCCTTGACCTGGTCATTACTAACATGGGTGACCATTGCTCTACACTAATAGTCAGCACCTCCCTGGTTAGATCCAACCACAAACTAATAACCTTGGAAATCCACATCCCTCCCAGCCCCCCAGAAAAGGTAACCACCATAAAAAACTTCTCCAAAGTTAACTTTGGTATGCTAAAAACAGAGATGGCTAACTTCACAGCATCCATGCAATTGGAGAATAGTTGCATCACTGCAGAATCATACACCAATGCACTGTACGAACATGTACACAAATGCATGGATCTCACCATACCCAATAGAACCAAGACATTCTCCAACAAAAAAAGGAAGCCAGTCTGGTGGTCCCCTGCCATAAACAAACTCTACAACAAAAGGAGGAAATTGATGTGGAATAAGGTGAAGTCTGGAAAAATTCCATTATCTGCCTCAACCAAAAGTTGAGATCCCTCATCAAATCCTCTAAAGCTAGGTATGAAAACAGAATTGCAGCAAATAGTAAAGACAACCACAAGGCTTTCTATAGTTATGTAAAGAATCTCCATGGCAATACCCAGATTTGCTCTGAGCTACTGCACAATGGTACCTCCTATACTGAGTGAACAGATATTGCCAGTATAATGGCCAACAGATTCAGTGCCAACTTTACCCTCATCCCCCCAAAGGACCAATCACAATACCAGTAGATTGCCAGGCACCCAGTATTACTGCCGCACAGGTTAAAACAGCACTGTCCAAGGCCAAGCATACAGCTTCTGTGGGGCCTGACAATATCTCTGGTTGTGTTCTACATGAACTACAGGGTGAACTGACACCTCACCTGTGAGCTCTGTTCAATCACAGCCTCACCTCAGGCTTTGTCCATTCCGAATGGTGCACTGCTACAGTTATCCCTCTCCTCAGAGGAGGAGTTACTACAGACCCTGGGAACTATTGCCCCATTAGCCTGACAAGTCTGATATGCAAAGCTATCAAATGCATCATCATGGACCTAATAAATAAGGATATAGGGAATCTCCAAACTCTGGATCCCACACAGTTTAGTTTTGTGAAGGGTAGATCATGCCTGCTCAACTTGGTCGACTTCTTTGAGTCAGTCACCAGAGCTGTGGATGAAGGCATGGTGGTTCATGCAGCCTACCTTGATCTGGCCAAGGCTTTTGATACAATTCCCCACTCAGGAATCATAGAAAATCTCACTAAGCTTGGCATCAACCCTTATATCACTAGGTGGGTTGCAAACTCACTCACAGATAGAACCCACAGTGTGAAAGTAGCTGACTCCAAGTCAGACTGCCGATTAGTCATGAGTGGAGTCCCACAGGGTTCCATCCTGGGTCCTCTCCTGTTTGGTATCTACATCTCTGAAGTCCAGGCCAACATGAAGGGATTCTGCCTGACAAAGTTCGCAGACAATTGTAAGTTGGGAGCTATTATTAACTCCCTAAGTGATGTTGACATCCTACAGAATGGCCTCACTGTGACCAATGGCTGGTGTCAGAACCATGGCCTTAAGCACAATGCCAAAAAATGTGTCGTCATTCCCTTTAGGAAAAACCCATGAAAAATTCCCATGAATTGCCACATTGATGGTAGTCCACTGAACACAGAAGATGTTATAAGAGATCTGGGAACACAGGTTGTCAGCACCCTCTCCTTTGATCACCACATTTACACTGTGGTCAGAAAGTCCTTCTCTGTGGCACATCTCATTACTAAGGGTTTTGCATCCAGGAAGAAAGAGGTCATTGTCTCCCACTACTCTTCCCTCATTAGGCCAATCATTGAGTACAATGCCCCATTTGGCATGTACCTCACTAGACACCTGCAACAATTGGCAAGGCCACAAAAGGACCTCAGAAAGAGTATCCTAGGCCTTCAACACTTGTCCTATATGGACAGACTCAAAAAACTTCAACTATTCTGTCTCATATCGCCTACTTAGAGGCAATCTCTGCTTGACTTACAAAGCCATGTTTGACGCAGCTCTGTTAGAAATGCTACATCTAAAGAAATCCCAGTCCCTCTACACCACATGCTCCAGAGACCTCGACTTCATTACCACAATTAACAGAACATGCTGGAGGGACAGGTTTATAACCCAGAGACTGCTCATGCTATGAAACTGACTTCCCTTACATGTCAAGCAGAGCATCTCGCTGGCCCTCTTCAAGAGAAATCTTTATGAGTGAATGGGAAACAGAAAATTCACCCCAGGGATAACACCAGTGGCTCTACTCGACAGAGGCACTGGGAACTAAGGTCAGGTGGCACTATGCCATGGTAATCCTATGGGCTAGGCTTGTAAAGGCCCCATGGCCATTAGTCTAGTACACACCTATGAACCTATAATCCTTTTAATTCCAGTCTTCACCCACAGACGCACACACAAAAAATAAAAAACGTGAACCAAAATAACACACAACAGTTAAATGTATTCATTTATTTATTTGTTTATGTATTTATGTTTGTTTACCAGGGTAGTGACTCATCAGTACTGATCAATTTCAGGCTCGACCTGAGTGAAATACAAAACATTTGACAAATACAGAAATCTAAGGAATAACAGAGTAGTTCAGACTAATTACATAGAAGACTGTGTATATACATTCTAGTGAACAAGCAAAGTACAATATGCAAGCAGGCAGAGTATAATATACAATATATACATTAGTGACTGTTGAGAGAGAAGAGACTCAGAAAGGAAATGCATTATATGTTTAATACCTGCAGCCTTTTGGGAAAAAAATCACTCTCTTTCAAGCAGTGATTGTTTCACAGTACTGCATGAATTGCAGCTGTCCACTTCTGTCAGAGATTTAGCCCTGTGTGTCATAGGGCCATGTTGGAGCCATGTTTATTGGTACTAGCATAACATTCATCTCGGTGTCCCATCTCCTTCACTGTTCAAAACTGCCTGTCCAATTGCTTAGATACTTAGTCAGTAAGGGCATTTCTGAGCAACAACAATCTGTCCACACCATGTAAACTCTTCAAAGGGATGATTCTGGTATTCATTTGCAGATCTTTGCTTTATTCTCCATTCATAAGCAGAGGTCCTGCTGAAAGTTAATTTGATTATATCAGCAGCTATGCTGATCACATGGTCAGTTCTTCTTACAACATTATAAAATCTGTGTGGCAGAGTGATCTAAATTACTTTTTTCATGACAAAAGGCCAAACAGTTACAAATGAAGAACAGAAAAATGAAGTCCATATTATGCAGGATGCTTTTCATTAATTTAACTGGAATATTCCCTCATTTTTGGCTGCTAAGGAAACAATACAAACCTTCAAGTGTCTAGTTATTACACTGAATACTTCTTTCTCCTCTGTTGCCATATTGGCAACTTGCAAACTAAAATATCCTGTGTTAAAAAACTTATCATAGAGTCATGCATCCCCCCCCCCAAAAAAAGATAAATAAACCTGTCATGCCTAGGAAAGAGTGACATCTTAACCATAGTTTATATATATATATATATATATATATATATATATATATATATATATATATATATATATATATATATATATATTCACACTTCCTCTGCAACAGAAGCCAGCACAGCTAACTTACAAATTGCCTTTAACTAAATCAACTTGCTTCTCATGATAGAAGTCAATATGAGGCGACATCATTGCTTTCACCTAGCAGAGGTAAAATGTTGGCCCAATATATAGAGTAGAATTTTTAATCTAGCTACGGTAATTTATAAAATTCTCAAATTAAGTCACTGACACTTCTTCCCTTCTGTTCTATTTTCTAGATCCCTCTGCTACTTTTAGTGTCCAGAGTTTGAATTTCCTGGAAGACATGTCCCCCTACCTTTGCAGCCTTTCTACATTGTTAGCTTTTAAACTAGGTTAAAGTGATTTTTAGCTCGGCTACACAGCTGCTCAGACCCTTGTAGAGTTGCTTAGTAACCTTTTCTTCTTGTGTCTTTTCTTTTGCTCATTATGGCCCAGAATGTTCTTTCTATCAGATCAAACTTCATTTCCATTAACACTCATATGCCTGATCGTACTAGATGTGCAATACTGCTACATTAATGTTTCACCCAATTCTAAGCCACTGACCTTTATCATTTTTTAACTTGCTAACTTAGTTATTTAAACCAACTTGCTTTGTTTTATAATTTGCACTGTATGTACAAGACATCTGCTATTTCTAGCCCAGTATGCTCTGCTTGATTCTGAGTTTAAACACATACCTCAGAATTAATAGGTTATATAATTTCTTTAGTAATCTACTGTCTGTGTAGGCTTTATTTGTATTGTATTGTCGGTCTTTATGGCTTAAATATTCGTCATCTATTAAACTTCTTTTGATTATTATAACTAGGTCATACCTGATAAAGGAGCTCTCTGCTCTAATGACATACATGCTGAGAATAAAATTAAATGAAAATAAATAGTATTTTTTTAAACAAGAAACATCTTTATTAAATTATCATGTATGACATAGGTTGTGTTACATTTGCTCACCTAGCACCTCCAACAGACCAGTCTGCAGGACATCTTTAAAGTCTGGCTACTCATTACACTCCAAGAAAATGTGTTCCCAGTTATCTCTTTCTTTCCCATTACACCTCCAACATTTGCTGTCTACCTGAGGAAAAATTCTTTGAATCCTGCTTGGGGTATAAAATTGCCTATGCAAACACTTCCAGTCAAGGATCCTAAATCTTCTAGATTTTGTTGCATATTTGGGAGACATGCATGCCCCCCACAACACTGTTTCTTTATGAATTGCTTATCTAATCTCTTCGCAGTCCTTCCTAACCTCTTCTGATTGATTCTCGTAGTTATCATGCAATATTTTGCATGTTCTACTAATTATTCCTTTGTTAATGACAATTTATGTTCTAGATTCTATTAAAAACTCTACCAGTGCTGGTCTTTCATTTTAGGACTCCCCCCCCTTTCTTTCTCTTTGCATATACTCTGATATCAGTCCTTGATATGGAAGGCAATATCTAGCCTGCAGTCCAAATAAGTTCTTGGTGTCTTCCCATTCTATTACCTTTCCCTTTCTAGTTATTTGTTCCCAATACCTTGGTTCCTTTGCCAGTTTTCTCCAATATATTCCTGCCCCTCTTGCCTATTGTCTGTATCCCTAATTGCAGTCACTCCTATTGGCAGAATCTCATTTCTCCATTCCCGTGTGCCTTAGTTCTTATAAGACCTTCTGCTACTTATGAATATAATATTTCTTATGATTATTCTTGTTCTCCTTAAAGGTTTGCATCCAAAATCCCAGTATCTCCCTGTTACTTGAGCTTCCCCCCTCTTTCATCACAATGTCTTTCCATTTCTAGCAGAGCTGGCAGCCACTTTTATATTGCTTTCATATCTTTCTGAACATGATCATTGGAAGGTACAATACTTTCTAATAATAAGAATTATTGTCTTAGAGTTCACCTAAAATTAAAGTGTATGATTTCATTGCTTTGAGTCACCATATTCTGTTTGCACCCTCTATAACCTGTGGTCACTACCATTCTTAAATGTGCGTCCCCTTCAAATAAAATGGAATCTGAGAGCTGGCATAGTTCCAGAGATAATGTTCTATGTCTTTATCTTGAATAATACCAGTTAAAGTATATGCCACCGGACTAAATAGTACTCATGGTTTGGAGAATTTGTTAAAAAATATGGGCAAGAGTCCAAACAATTTACTGCAATGTAAAGAAATTGCTTGAAACCTGAAATGAGTAACTCCAAATGAAGGCTTGTGCATGCAAAATAGATAAGGTGCTACCTTTAACACATACAAACACAGTTTTAATCAGTAGTTAAGTGCTTTTCGTCTCCTCGATATAAGACTTCTTCAGACAGTTGATACAAGAAAACCACTCTGTTTAAATACATGTCACCCGATGCATTTAGAATCAATTAAGTTGGTCTCATTTCAAAGCTAAAGTCCCTGTAACTACATCTTAAAAGTTTTTTTAAAAGTCATCAGAAACATCATATAAAAGAAAAATGCTAGTATGAAAGACATATACTTTAAATGAACATCAAAACCGAATGCTTGTCATCTCATTACTTTAAATATGTAAACACACACTAACTTAAATGAGAAATTCAACTTTACAAAAAAACACTTTTGAAACTTACATTTTGGTTGGGCTGTAATTTGTGGAAGAAATGTCTATTCATTTTAGAATAACATTTAAGTTAGTGTGTGTTTACATATTTAAAGTAACGAGATGACAAGCATTCGGTTTTGATGTTCGTTTAAAGTATATGTCTTTCATACTAACATTTTTCTTTTATATGATGTTTCTGATGACTTTTAAAAGGACTTTTAAGATGCAGTTACAAGGACTTTAGCTTTGAAATGAGACCAACTTAATTGCTTCTAAATGCATCAGGTGACATGTATTTAAACAGAGTGGTTTTCTTGTATCAACTGTCTGAAGAAGTCTTATACTGAGGAGACGAAAAGCGCTTAACTACTGATTAAAACTGTGTTCATATGTGTTTGAGGTGTCAGTTGCCATTTGTATTCAACTTTGCTTTGTGTTGCTTTTTGTCCTTGGATTATTGAAGGTGCTACCTTTCACAGGCATCGGGACTGAGTCAGAAACAATTCTCCTAGGTGTTGGTCACTCCACAGGCATAAATAAAAATTAGCAGGGCACACCATAAATCCCTAGCATATAATGTCAAAAAGCAGATGGGATAGTAGCTGTACAACAAAGATGATACAGCATAATGCAAAGATGTCTCCAACAGAGCAAACCTTTATTTATGTATAAGCAATGGTACACATAACTCCCTATCAGACAATTGCTGCCAAAAGGGACAAGGAGAAACGGTATGCTGGCAGCATACACCTGCATAAGATATGATCCATCATAGTGGCATTTATTCATAATTATGTATTTCAAATAGAACACTGAAAACTTGTAAAAGTCATCTCCTACAATGTAAAGATGGGAAACATTTGTAGCATACCTCTGTATGTCATAGTACATGTCTGTGATTTGGTTTAATTTCTCTAAATGCTTTCACTTTTCCATATCTTGACATGAATGTACCCCCTTTCCTAAGTCAGAGCATAATTAAAGTTTGTGAAATTAGTTTTGCTTCAGTCTTTGACATTTGATATGGGTGCTATTCTTGGCACTCGCAATGGACACAAGTGCCTCTTTTTGCAGTTCATAAGGGGTTACTTTTCTCTTTTTGCAGTTCATAAGGGGTTACTTTTATCAGCAGCATATGTAGATATGTTTGAAGATTATTTGTTAATTAGGCAAGTTGCTCTTACTACAACTGGAATTAGTGTATCACTGTTCCACATTGCTCTATTTTCTCCTTGCAAGTTCTGATATTTTACAAATTTATGTCTTTTAGTTTGTAATACACTGTAGTCACTGGGTGTAGCAATTTCAATAAAAAAAGCTTTCTTTTTTTTTCTTTTGAAATAATATCCTGCCTTTGTGTCTACCTTCTTAGTTTCTGGTATGGGTGATCCCAAGTAATCATTACTTCATCATTTTCAAGAATCCTTTGCAGTTCACATTTCCAACGTCTCTCAGCTGCCTCTGTGTTGTAATGTTTATGAAGACTCATAGGTTCATAGGTTCATACTAGGCTATCTGCCTGAGGGCATTTACAAGCCTAGCCCATCGTTTTGTGGCTTACGCCACCCCTTTAGTATGGGGAACTATACCCATTATTTTGCTGTGCCTCTGTCGAGCAGTGACACTGAGGTAATCCCTAGGGTATATCTGCGATCTCCCATCCATTGGTCAAGATTTCTGTTGAACAAGGCCAGCGAGGTGCTCTGCCTCACATGTACCGGGATTTTGTTCCACAGCATAGGGAGTCTTTGGGTGATGAATCTATCCCTCCAGCACGTCCTATTAATAGCCGTGTCGAGGTTTAAGTCTCCGCCCTTGTGGCTCTGATGGATCTAGATTTTTGAGGTGAAGCATATTCATCAAATCTGGGTTTGACATGGCCTTGTATGTTAGGCAAAGGTCACCTCTGAGCAAGCGGTGCGACTGAATAGAGCTGGAGTTCTTTCATTCGGGCAGCATAGGACAGATTTTGAGACCCTTTATCCTTTTGGTGAGGAACTTTTGTGGCCTCTCCAGCTGCTGCAAGTGTCGGGTCAGATACATTCGAATGGGGCATTGTACTCAATCATTGGTCTGATGAGTGATGAGTAAAGGGAGACTATGACCTCCCTTGATCTAGATGAGAATCCCTTCATGATAAGGTGGGCAATGTAGAAGGTCCTCCTAACTACCTTAGCTACATGGGTGTCGAATGACAGACTACTATCAACCTGGGTCCCCAGGTCCCTGATAACTTCTTCTGTGTTCAGTGGATTGCCACCTATTTGGTAGCTAGGGGTAACCTTGTTTTTCCCGAAGGGTATGACTATGCATTTTTTGGCATTTAACTTTAGGCCGTGGCTCTGGCACCAGTTATCCATTTCTGTGAGACCCTTCTGAAGGGTATCTGTGTCAGAAGTGTTTTCTACTATGGCGCCCAGTTTGCAGTCATCTGCAAACTTTGTCAGCCATAACCCTCCTGTGTTTGCTTGTACTTCGGAAAAGTAGATGCCAAACAAGAGTGGGCCCAGGACTGAGCCCTGTGGGACACCACTTGTGACAGGCTTTGAGTCTGACATGACGCCAGCAACTCTGACCCTGTGGGTTCTGTCACTCAGCCAGTTTGCAACCCATCTTGTGATGTATGGGTTAACATTTAAGCTGATGAGTTTTTCAATGATACCTGAGTGGGGTATTGTATCGAAGGCCTTAGCCAGATCGAGGTAGGCTGTATGGCTTTGGTGACTGTTTCGAAAAAGTCAACCAAGTTTAAAAGGCATGATCTGCCTTTGGCAAAGCCAAACTGGGTTGGATCCAAAGTCTGCAAATTCCCTATGTCTTTATTTATGAGGTCCATTATGATCCTCTCCATGGCTTTGCAGATAAGGCTTGTCAAGCTAATGGGCCGGTAATTTCCAGGGTCGGTGGAGGCACCGCCTTTGTGAAGTGGGACCACAGTTGCAGTGTGCCACTCCCTGGGTATGTATCCAGAGGTAAGACTTTGATTAAACAGCTGTCCTAGCTGTGGGTTTAGTTCCTCATTGAGTTCGTGGAGCACACAGCCGGGGACACCATCAGGTCCCATGGATGCTGTGTTTTTTGCTTTGGAGAGAGCAGTTCTCACTTGGGCGCTGGAGATGTTTGGGGGGCTGCAATCGTTTGGTATAGATATATCTCCTTTTGGGGAGGGGAGAAGTTTGCACTGAACCTGTCAGCCAGTATGTTGGCAATGTCTGTAGGATCAGTAATCTTCACATCATTTTGAACTAGTTCTGAGCATATCTGGGAGTTTCCTCCTAGGTTTCTAACATAGCTAAATAAGGCCTTATGATTGTCTTTTGAGTCTTTAGCTATTTTTCTCTTGAAATTTGCTTTGGATGATTTTATGAGAGCTCTTAGTTTTTTACTTATAGTGATCAAGGGTGTCTTACCTTTTAAGGATTTTGCTCTATCTTGTAGTAGCTTCCTCCTTTTGCTGTAGAGTTTGTTTATGGCTGGGGTCCACCAGACTGGACGCTTGCCTTTGGTACAAAGAGTCTTTGTTTTGCTTGGGATTGCCTTATCCATTCAGTCCTGCAGGTGCTGGTAGAAGGCATTTGTAAGTGATTCAGCGGCTTGAGTACTGTTTTCAGCCGGCTCGGGGGCCTTAAAGGAGACCACACTAGTCTTTAGAAGTGTGAAGTCGGCTTTTGAGAAGTTCTTTACTGTGGTCTTTTTTATTTCAGGTGGGGGTGGGATGAGGACCTCCAGCGAGATTAGTTTGTGATCTGATCTCACCAGTGAGGGGTATACTTCCGGTGTTGAACATTGTGCTCCCATGTTCGTGATGATGAGATCAAGTATGTTATCTCCTCTTGTGGGGATGGTGACTAGTTGTTCCATGGCATTTGAGTTTATGAATTCCAGGAACTTTTGGGCTAGGGTGTTTGGGCTTGAGTAGTGTTCCCAGTCTATATTAGGGTAATTGAAGTCACCTAGTATGATGGTGTTTGGTGATACATTTATCCCTCTAGTGTTTTCAGGAAGGCCATGTGAGGTTCCTGAGTTTGTGAGGGTGGCCTGTAACATGCTACAATTTGCAGAGCAGTCTTGCCTATGGTTAATTGCACCTGGATGGTCTCCGATGCATCGTGCGTTGCCACCAGTCTTGAGGTGTGGGTGTCCTTGATGAATATGGATACCCCCCCCTCCTTTCTTGGTATTGTCCAGATTTTGGGGCCGGAACGCATGATATGAGGTAAAACCTGATAGCGCTGGGGTGCTCTCAGGAGCCTTGAACCAGGTTTCTGTCACAGCACAGACATCGATGTTCTCCATACTGAGAAGGGCCTCGAGTGCGTGCATTTTGAGATTTAGACTTCTGGCATTGAGCAGCATTACCCTTAGTTTTTTCCTTTTTGTGTTCTAGGGTGGTAGGTTTAGAATTTGAGCCTTGCCTAAAAAGGCACTATGGGGTGGCAAGAGCCTTTGCCAATATCCGGAATCCCAGGGTGAAAGGTGCAAGCCGTCCCTTGGCAGCGTGGCTTGTCCAGCATGTCATCCCAGGCAGACAGATACTGGATCCCCTTTGAATGACACCAGTGTTTAAGCCAATTGTTAAAGCTGATCATCTTATCTCTGTATTGTGGTATCATTCTTGGTGAAGGTAGGATACTGCTCAAGGTCAGGGTCATACCTGCCTGGGCTACATAATCAGAGAGCTCCTCAATGTCTCTTTTCATGTAGTCCAAAGAGGTACGTCTCAGGTCGTTTACACCAGCGTGGACAATGACTGAGTCATATTTGTACCTGCTGTTGAGAGACCTGAGTGCTTGCGTTATGTGGCGGATTCTAGCGCCTGACAGGCAGCTTACTGTGACCTTCTCCTTACTCAGTCTGGTGAGCGGGACGTCAGTGTGTCTGACTATGGAGTCACCAATGACTAGTGTGTCTGGCATTGTGTTTGGCCTTAAGGGCTGTGACTGTTTGACACTCTGACTGTGAGGTCTATGTGTTGCAGGTGTTTTGTTCTGAGGTGGTGGTTGTTTTGGGTGTCTGCTTTGGTGGCCTCTGCTGTTTTGGTAGATTTTTGATCAGAGCCTCCGAGTATGTCTTTGTGTGTTTATGTGTATGATTTGAGGTTGTAATGGTACTATGTGAGACTGGGTCTATAGTGTGTGTGGTAACCTTCTCCTCTTGACTGGTCTTGCCAGTCCTATGTTGAGAGAGCTCAGCCTCCAGTTTGGCCATATAGTTGCATCTCTCGCATGTATTTGTGTTTTGTGGGAGGAGGAGAGGGTTGTCTGTGTACATGAGGCAATTGTAACATTGCCTCAATATTCCCAGGTTCACCAGTTGAGCAGGAGAGGACACTAGCAACTGATCCTCGACATGCTAGAAGGATAGACAAAAACTTTAAAAGATTCCGGGGGATGTGGGTGACCGAGAAATGGGGGGTTGCCTTTTTGGGGTACTATCTATGACAAGAGTGCCGTATCAAGGTAATAAGTACTGTAGGAGCAAGTGCTAGCTTTAACAGATAGAGAATAGTCTACTTGGAGTCAAGTAGAGATGATCTTTTTAGTTATAGGATACGCTGATTTGATCAGTAGTATAGTTCGAGGAAGGTAGTTTTAAGGGAAAATTTGAAGAGTGGACTTTAGGTAGCCTGAATAGTTTAAACCTGCTTAACCGGCGCTGCCCTAGTGTGCAACAGTGGCAAACAGTGGCAGCTCCGTGCTAAATCGCGCTAAATCGGCTAGCGAACAGCGTTTTATACCAGGGGGCTGGAAAAAGCTAGAAACTGGCCCAAAACGACTAATAAACTACTAGTTACTGGCTGAAACCTCACAAAACTGGACAAAAGGCAGCTCAATGCTTTCCACTCCCACTGGTAAGCAAGGTAACTTCCTCTCCCCCAAATAAGGCAAGGAAACAGTACACCGGAACTACAACCAAAGCCCAGGAATCAGCAACTCTTAAACTGGACTAAACTAGTAAAGCAGGAAAAACAAGAGATATTTTTTCTTTTTTTTCTTTTTTTTCACAAAACAGGCAGAAACAGGTACAGCAAACACTTATAAATGCTATGAATCAGCTACTACAGCTTACACAGAAGAATTTGCTACAAATACAGTCAAATAGTAACAAACAAGGATTCCAAGTGCAATATTAAGTTAAATGCAGTAAAAACAGCTTCAATGTAACAGAAAGGCAGGCGAAATACAGTCGCTAGGTATTCAGATGTGGAAAGCAACAAAAAATATACTTAGTATCAAGAAAAGTCGCTTATTCAGCTCTCTGCAGCCTGGATTACTCTGCTGGCCCACGTGGAGTCTGTGCTGAGTAGGTACAAGCTGAAAAACTCCAGTGTAACAACCTTGCTTCATTATGTATTTCAGTATACAGACTTTCAGTTATTAGTGTATCACACCCTACAAAAAGAAGTGTAACCATTTCTAGCTCTGTGCTACAAAACCTACATTTGTCTGTATTTCCTAACCTTTCTGTTGATTTTATGAACCATAAAGTACTGGTTGATAAGAGTGCACCATCCATCCAAAACATACAGCTTCCCAAAAGTAAAATGAATCAATGAAGATGCACCCTACCCTTCCTGAATTGTTCTGTTCCTTAATAAGGGGATAAGATGGCAGAAATTCCCTTTGTAGACTGTAATTTCCTTCAAATATTTTGATAATGGTGTTGCAAATATTGTCAAGAATAGTACATGAAGTTGTTTGGCAATATTATTTGCCATATTTATTCAGAGAAATAAATGATAACTGTAGCAGAATGATGCTAGTTTGATATAATTAGATATCTCAAGTCCTTAAACAATATTGTTATATTCTTTTTTGTAGAAGGCAGAAGAGTTTTATTTCATTTCTTTTTTAAGTTATATTCAGACAAGATAAATGGTGTCGTAGATGGAAAAGCAGAAAAGTGCTGTCATCCATAATCAGTAACATTGTCTGTTACATGCCAAGTTTTAACATCAGAAGGAGCAGAGAGAATAAATAACACACTGAGCAACTGTAATAATTATTAAGTTTTGCAGGGAAGGTGACCCCTCTGGAATTAAAGAATTCAGAAACAGCATATTTCTTTAGTCAAAGTTCATAAAATATTTATTTATTCTTAGTGCAAAAGTTGTGTCTTCCCACTGGAATTATCTTACCACTTACTGGTGTTAAATCATTTTAAAAAATTGTATCATTCATGCCATTTTAAACCAGTGCTATGAGCATTTTGAAACAAACATTCTTGATTACTAGGGTTCAAATCCAAGAGGGATCCGCAGGTCAGCTGAGTATAAGAGTTAAAGGGCCGGTGTCACAAATGTTATCAAAGCCATTATCATAATAACAGTTCCATGAGGAAAATGCTGGGAAAATGAGAAAAGGCATGTTAAACATATTAGGCAGTGGAATTTAGTGATACAAACTGTTTAGAGGAAAAATAGGTCTGCCATTTCCTGGATTATGCTTCACCAATGACAGCATGAAGATATAGAAAAACACTCATTATGTAAGTGAGGCAGAAATGCAGGCTACACATGCTCATTAACAGGAACTCTTTTGTATAGACAGCAGTTGAGGATGTGATACTCAGGCACTTAATAAGTGATAAGCCTAAGCATTCTCAATCAATGCATTCCACCTCCTTTCTGCTAGGCCAATACCCATAATTTCTATTAATTGAAAAATAAATAACAATTTATATTACAAAGGCTTTCCTGCCCCCAGATGTTGTCAATTAATAGGTCAGGAGTTAATAACTAGGCTATTGACCCAGCAGGCCTTTATAAGCATAGCCATGCCTCCCTAAGGTGAGAGTCAAACCCTCTACCTTGTGTCTGTAAAATAAATGTATTATGACAACCCCTAAACCAAGATTATATCATCCTAGATGGGACTTAAACCCACAATCTCTGTTTTAGGAGATTAATGCCTTATCAATGAGACCACTGGAGCCTGATGGCTCTTATGACAAGTGAAGTATTTAATCCCAAGTGGTGCTTCTACAACTAACAAGCATATTTATTGCTTTGGAGATACATGAAGGAATTAAGGTGAGTAGAAGCAAGCAATAGCGGTTGTTTAGAGATTTACTAGAAAGATATTTCTGAATGCAGCATATGAAGAAAATGAAATTGCATTGAATACAGATTAGCTAGAGAAACTAGCATAACTCCTGTGCAGTAGACAACATCTTGCTCCAGATGGGATATCCTGTTTCAAAATATGTGGAAGGACGTCTGAGGGCACAACAGTGTAGAGTGGATAGACCTTAAAGAACCTCTATGAAAGGCTGTCGGTAAGGCTGGTTGGCAGTTGCTGTGTCTAGGTGACAAATGGAAAAAAAAATCAGAACAAGAGGCCAAGCTATATTTACATGCTAGATAATGACTGCTAGTTGTTATATGTTAGCAAAAGATTTTAACTAGAAGAGGGGATATCAAGGATTGCTTGAGGAAAGCTAAATTTAGATTAAAAGGATGGAACACTATTTTTTCTTATAGCAATCTTAATATATTCCTAGTAATTAGGATAATAGGATCATAGGAAATTACTAGGCTATCGACCTGGAGGTTATTTTTAAGCCTAGCTCTTTTAATCTAATGTAATATCGTAGAGGTACTAGTCAATACTCAAGATTGTATTTAGTGATGACTGCCCATGTCCAGGAGGGTTGCGGGCGTTATCCCCAGTAAGAATTTATGGTGCCCCATCCACTCTTCCAGGTTCCTTTTGAACAGTGACATACAGGTACCCCCATGAATTGGTAGCATGTTCCAAAGATGAGGCAGTCATTGGGAGATAAATCTGTCCCTCCAGTATATCCTATTTAAGTCGCAGGCCATATTAAAGTCCCTGGAATGGGTTAGCCCTAGACCCATTTGATTTACAGATATGCAGTAAGTTCATTAAGTTTGGGTCTTGGATTGCTCTGTAGGCCAGGCATAAGTCTCCCCTAAGAAGTCTATATAGGACAGAGTATGGCACCAGAGATTTTAGTCGATCTGTGTAAGGCACATGCTGGAGGCCCTTGATCTTCTTTGTTAGAAACCTCTGAGGTCTCTCTAATTCCCGTAGATGCTTAGTATGGTACATATCGAATGGGGCATTATAGTCAATTATGGGCTGGATAAGTGTCAAGTATAAGGGGGGGTTATAACTTCTTTGGTTCATGAGGCGATACCTTTACTAATCAAGTGAGCTACGTGGAAATCTTTTGTTACAATGGTAGACACATAGTGGTCTAAATTAAGATTGAGGTCAACCTGTGATCCCAGGTCCCTTACCACTTCATGGGTACTTAGGGTATTGTTATTGATTTGATAGTGTGAAGGGACATTGTTTGTGCCGAAGGGAATAATGATGCATTTCTTTGCATTCAGTTTGAGACTGTGACTAATGCACCAGTCACTGGTCCATGTGAGACCATCCTGGAGTACACTGACATCATTTGGGGATTCAATGATTGCACCTAGTTTGCAGTTGTCTGTAAACTTGGTCAACTACAACCCTTTAGTTTTGACCTGAACTTCTGAGAAGTATATACCAAACAGTAGGGGGCCCAGCATTGACCCCTGTGGCACACCGCTGGTTTAACACTTCTGGTGGTGGATGTGGAGTCACCCACTTTGATAGTGTTTGTCGGGTTTGTGAGCGAATTGGCAACATATTTTACAATGAAGGGGTTTACATTCTGTTTGCTAAGTTTATCAGTAATGCCTGAATATGAGATTGTGTAGAAGCCTTTGCCAATTTGAGCTATGCTGTGTGCACAGATTTGACCTCATCAATGGCCTTGGTCACACTTTTAAAGAAATCCACCAGATTTTAGAGGCAGGATCTGCCTTTCACAAAGCTGAATTGGGTAGGGTCCGGAGTTTGGAGGTCACCTATGT
The DNA here is from genome assembly GCF_019279795.1 of Protopterus annectens. Lineage (NCBI taxonomy): Eukaryota > Metazoa > Chordata > Ceratodontiformes > Protopteridae > Protopterus > Protopterus annectens. Next base: position 45,720,604 of record NC_056726.1, on the reverse strand, counting down.
TTTTATTTATGAGATGCATAATGATATATTCCCTGGCCTTACAGATGAAGCTGGTCAGGCTTATGGGTCAGTAATTCCCCAGATCTGTTGTTAGGCCACCTTTGTGAAGGGGAATAACTGTATCTGATCTCCATTCCACAGGAACAAACCCTGTGGTTAGACTATGATTGAAAAGGGTTCTTAGTGGTGATGCATGTTTTAGCCTGTTTAGAAGACAGCCTGGGATGTCATCTGGTCCCATAGAGGCTATGTTCTTTGCCTTGGACAGGGCTTTAATGACCTGCTTCTCAGATATGTAAGGTGGGGGTGGGGGGTTTGAGGAAGGATTTGTTGTAAGTTAGGACGGGATAAGGCAGTGAAATTTTCACCAAACCTATCTGCTAGCAGGTTTGCTCTCTCTGTGGGGTCAGTGTGTGTGATACTGTTGGTCACCACTTCTGCACATGCTTGGGTCCTAACCTTTAGGTATTATGTGCATAACTGTAAAAGGCCTTACGGTTATACTTGGCAGTACTTGCTAGGTTTCTCTCAAAAAGCTCTTGGATGATTTGACAAGTTGTCTTATTTGCCGATTAAGGCTGAGGAGGGTGCTTTTCCATTGTTAGGTCCTTATCTTTGTTTTCTTGGACAGCAACTTTATCCATTTATTGTAGAGTTTGTTGATGCTGGAAGTCCACCATGGCAACTTGATTTTACTTGGGGCTCTGGCTCAGTTCTATCTGGTACAGCCCAGTTTATACACATATGCAAATGATTATACAGGGCTTTATTGTAAGCTTCAGCGGAGTTACCATTTTCAGCTTGTGGTGAGGCTGGGAATGCATTTATACCTTCACATAGGAGGGTATAGTTTGCCTTGGTGAAGTTTTTTAGTCTGATTTCACCCTTTGTGAGTTCTGGTGTTAGTGTCAGTTCGAAGGTAAATGGTTTGTGGTCAGTTTTAACTAATGAGGATCTAACCATTGCAGCAGTGCACCTGTTTGACATGTTGCTGAGGACCAGATCTAGAATGTTTGTTCCTCTTGTTGGGGTATGGACAATTTGCTCCAGGGCGATTGAATTCACCACATCAAGGAACTTTTATACTAGCAAGTTTGGGCTAGATTAGGTTTCCCAGTTGATGGTGGGATAATTGAAATCCCCCCCCATGACCAGTAAGTTAGGTAAAATTGGGATTGTCTTCAGTTTGGATAAGTAGGCTTTGTGGATGTCGTGACCCACAGAAGGGGAACTATAACTGGCTAGAACATGAATGTGGATCTTACCCACTGTAACCTGGACTTGGAGTAGTCTAACTAGGTGTGTGGTGAATTTCTCTATATTGTAGATTGAAATGCCACCTCCTTTGGTTTTCACACTTTCACAAAACAAAATGCACATGGTCATCAATTCTTGCCAGGTTGTTTGATAAGGAAAGTGACCTCTGTCTTGTGACAGCAGACACTCCTTCACTTTTACAGGAGAACTTACTGTAAAGTTTTAAATGAATGTATGTGATGTTTACATTTCCTATTAGTGTAGTAGTTGAGTTTAATTATGTATCACAAATATTGTAAGGATGTCATAATTATTTGCATATGCTTTGTATAAGCCTAGATAGACAATATAGAGGTAAAGTGCTGTTTGACTGGGGTTGCTTACTGACACCAACTGTTAAATATGGCATGATTGTAAAAAAAAATAAATTTAATATAGATTGTATATGTAATCATGTACATTTCAGTGTTAGTGATTTATGACAGAAAATGAAAAAATGTCTGATGGTACAATCATGTCATATGAGTGATCAACATTCAAGTACAGGTATTCAGTGCTGGGGTACGCAGGGAAAATCCCTAACTACAACCCAGGCAACTTAGGTAGAATTAGTGGTTCCGGCATCTAATGTGCTGACATGGAGGGATGAACATGACCATCTATGGAGGGGATTCTGTCAGAAACATTGCCTAAGTAGAGGCATGGTCCCCAAAAGAGAATAATCCTTGGACTTGCAGATGAATGCAAGGGCAGGAGATGGTTGAGAAATAAGGGCAGGTCACAATTCTCTCCCAACAAAAAGCATAAGCAGTTGTCAAACTGCCCTACGGGATGCTCCTAAGATCTGCATTGGCCCCAGCTCAGTTGGGGGGCAGAAAGGGGAATAGGTAGACCTCGTACAGGGTACTGGCATAACTAAACATGGTAAAGCAGGGTGGAGGGGGAAGGATAAAACAAAGCATTTCACTACATTTTTCTTTCTTTAAAATATTTTGTTACTTCCTTCTCATGTATATTTCTTTATTTATTCAACAGTAACAGTGAAACTGTTCAAATTACATTTTAATCTGGAATCACAAAATTATCTTCTTGATGTTGATTTATTTCTAAATCAAAAAACTACATCAATAAACATCATACTGTTGGTAAATATGCAGCTAAGGCAGTTATATATATATATATATATATATATATATATGTGTGTGTGTGTGTGTGTGTGTGTGTGTGTGTGTGTGTGTGTGTGTGTGTGTGTGTGTGTGTGTGTGTGTGTGTGTGTGTGTGTGTGTGTGTGTGTGTGTGTGTGTGTGTGTGTGTGTGTGTGTGTGTGTGTGTGTGTTACCTATGAAAAGATCGACCTGCTGAAATATCGAACACCATATGGTCGAGACCATATGGTCGATATTTCAGATGAACAATCTTTACAAATTATTAAAAAAACAAAAAAAAAATAGCTACAAGAAGTTATTGTAGGGGGGCAAGCCACCTTGCCCCCACCAAGTGGGGGGCTGTGCCCCCCACACCCCCTACATAAATATACCAACTCCGAGATCATGCTACAGCAGGGAATAGGAAAACTTCTCATTCCATGCTGTATTGTTAGTGTAGCGCTATCTCAGAGTTGGTATATTTAAGTAGGGGGGGGTGTTGGGGGTGCAGGGGGGCTTGCCCCCATGCAGTAACGTGTTGTAGTTATTTTTATTATTTGGAAAGATTAATCTTCTGAAATATTAACCATATGTTCTTGACCACATGGTGTTCGATATTTCAGTAGGTCGATCTTTTCATAGGTAACTATATATATATATATATATATATATATATATATATATATATATATATACACACACACACACACATATATCCACATGTGTGTGTGTGTGTATATATATATATATATATATATATATATATATATATATATATATATATATATATATATATATATATATATATATATATATATATATATATATATATATATATATATATATATATATATATAGATATATTGTTTACTATCATTATGTGGAGCACATTGCTCGACACTGCATATGAGCGACAACAATCAGCGAAGCCAGTAATGCTGAACTGTCAAAATGTCTAAACACTAAATTTGACATTTCTGACCACTCTCCACCCAAAAACAAGTGCTAACATGGGTCAAAAAGGGGGCGGGATTTTGCGATTCACAGCATTTGAATTCAGCATTTTCAGCAGTTGTAGATCGGTGTTTGCATTTTCAGTGTCGAGCAAGATATATTTTATATATATATATATATATATATATATATATATATATATATATATATATATATATAATATATATATATATATATATATATATATATATATATATATATATATATATATATATAGTTACGTATGAAAAGATCAACCTACTGAAATATCGAACACCATGTGGTCAAGAACCTATGGTTAATATTTCAGAAGATTAATCTTGCCAAATCATTAAAAAAAAAAAATAACTACAAGACGTTACTGCAGGGGGCAAGCCCCCCCTGCACCCCCAACACTCCCCTACATAAATATACCAACTCCGAGATCATGCTACACTAACAATACAGCAGGGAATGGGAAGTTTTCCTATTCCCTGCTGTAGCGCGATCTTGGAGTTGGTATATTTAAGTATGGGGGAGGGGGGGCACAGCCCCCCACTTGGGGGGTGCAGGGTGGCTTGTCCCCTACAATAACGTCTTGTAGTTATTTATTTCTTTATTTTTTTAATAATTTGGAAAGATTGAGCTTCTGAAATATCGACCATAGAGTCTCAACCATATGGTGTTTGATATTTCAGCTGGTCGATCTTTTCATAGATAACGAGATATATATATGTGTGTGTGTGTGTGTGTGTGTGTGTGTGTGTGTGTGTGTGTGTGTGTGTGTGTGTGTGTGTGTGTGTGTGTGTCTGTGTGTATATATATATATATATATATATATATACACACACACACACACACAGAATAAAACATTACACTGATTTTGCTTTGGAGTTATATATTCAAAACAGAATTATGCCAGCTCGCAATGTGGAAAACAAGATAAGAAAAGACATCTGGAGAATTCCTGAAGCATAACAGTCATTCTGTGTTTGTTCATACAATTATTTTGTTCTTAGCACAACAGTTTCAATCTAAAACTTGTGTACAAGGGTTACCTACGTGTGAAAATTAACATAACTAATTCATTAAGTTAAGCATTGTTTAAGAAATATTATCAAGCTTGATAAAAGAAATGATTAACATAATGTTGTACTTTTTCATAACAGTTTGCATTTAGAAAGTTATACTAACAACGTCCTAATAGCAAAACAATAAGTCTACAAATTCTCTTCATTCATTTCAGGGCTAAAAGGGCAAAATGCAACTCAGGACAAATGCTATAAAGCAACATTGAGTTATCAGTGAGAAAGATGTTCCAGATTACTGTGGTCACAAGTGATGGATCCCCATAGCATTTGTTGTAAAATAAACCCAATTTCTATTTTTCTAAAATAATCTCAATAGTTAACACTGGTATAACGGGAATCTGTAACTAATTATCTAGGAATTAACAAAAGGGAAATGATGAGATATAAAATTCTGAAAATGTTATCGCACACATAAACACTCACATTATCTACAGAGAGAGCAAGACTGAATTACCATTAAGGGCATGTAGTGTTACACAAATGTGCTTATAGTTTTCTGAAATGCGACCTTAAGAATTAAGAGAGTTAAAAACACAAAAGGATACATGCAATAAATCTGGGACATTTTAAATAATGTGACATACAATTAGAACCTTTACTGCATGATGGGATTAGTGTTAACATGTATTTTATGAACAACAAGAAGTTTTTAACTGTAATATCTGACTGTTTATTTACTGCAGTTATTAGTGTTTTGTAATGCAATCAGAGTCAAATTTATGGACATTCAGTAGGTATGAGATAACTTTATGTGTACATATCAAAACATCTCACACTGGCAATTTTTACTGTAATACAAACTTCAGGTATCATGTTTGTCAATATGGACTTGGACATCTGAGATTTTTTTCATTTTTTTATCCAGCTCCTAAGTATGAGCACATGCTTCTGATATTCATGTGGCTATATTCTTTTAAAAAGGTTATGGTCTACACACTGCGGCAGTGAGCTCAGGCTACCACTTCAAAAAAAAAAAAAACGTTTCAGTTAGATTCTCAGCATGGGTGCCTTTCCGTACTGTCTGCATATCCTTTTTATGTGTGTTGTCTCCATGTGTTCTTGTTTCACAGGCATGTTATAGGTCAATTAGTAATCTTCCAAATTGCGTGTGTGTGTGTGTGTGTGTGTGTGTGTGTGTGTGTGTGTATGTGCATGTAGTGAGTGAAACTGCATGGAATTTTAGATCACCACACTGCCCAGGATGAACTTCAAAGCCTTGCACCCACTGGCTAGCAGGATACACTCCAACATCTCTGTCACCCCAAAAGGATAAAGTGGATTTTCTGATAATTGGTGGATGGATGGATGGATGAGTACAATGATTTAGACTAGAGTCTGCTAGGTGAAGGCCACTGAATTGGGGTTATGCAGGAGATAATTACAAACAATATACTGGGGTCTCCTATCGATACAAAAATGTTAAGTCTTTAATTGGTTAATTAACAATCACAGTGTCCCTTCTACATTTTAGGGCAAAGCAAGTTCCTGGTGTCACCCACTGGATTGCCAAATAGCTCACAGATAGGATGCAGATAATCAAAATGTGGGAAGTAACCTCCACAAAGAGATCAATCACCAGTTGTCACCAGCTATGTCTCCAAGGGTTCTGTGCTGTGACATCTCCTGTTTGCCATCTAATTTTCTAAAGTAAAAGCCAATACCAAAGGGCTCTGGCTGATTAATTTTGCAGATGACTGCAAGCTACGAGCTGTCATTGAATCCCAAAATGACTTAGCCATCCTGCAGGAAGGTATGTCTCAAATAAATAAGTGGTGTCAAAATCATGGTCTGAAGCTGTTAGAAAAATCTATACATGCTGCTTAGAAAATATATTTACATACATGCTGCCTAGAAAAATATATTTACAATGTGTGCTGCTTAGGAAGATGTGTATTTAATCATTCAAACATATATAAGTTGTGTGATCAAATATATAGAGAAATGTGTGCTTTAGTTAGGAATAAATGTACTTAATGCATTTAATTCTGTCTTACTAGAATAACAGTAGAAATAAACCTGCATATTATTGCTTGAAGCACAAGCTGCAGTGTAATCAGAGATTTGACCTTGGCAGCTTGCAGATGCAGTCTGGCTCATGTCTTTCAAGTAAAGATTATTTTGCAAAGTTAGAAAATAATAAATCTGTTCGCATGTATGTCCTCTTTCCTGCCTCCACCAGGGAAGTAGCCTTGTGCGCACTATCTCTGATAGTCTTAGCTGGGGACAAGAGAAACAAAGGAGGCTTTAAGGAAGACATACATCTATTGTATTTGAACTAATCAGAGAACCTTGAATTGGCTACATCCTCAGGAGGTCATCGTGACTGACCAGCTGCTTGCAAGGCTGCAACATTCTCATGGGAAAAGGACTTTTTGAAAAACACAAACTCAGCACTTTTTATGAATTACTATGATGTAAAGACCCTGTCACTGACCACACCAGTAAGGTGGGCAAAACTGATAATGAAATGTATATAACCAATGTGTTTTGGTCAATAAAGCAGTCAAAATTCTATACAAACTTTGTGTATGGTTTTTTGCCTCCTAATGTACATTAGAGCTTTAAGTTATCCAAGCTTTCCTGCATTACTGTTTGTTATTAATTGACATTGTGTTTGAATAACTCAATGATTTTTACAGTCTGACTCTAACAAATTTATTTAACATCTTGGTCCTAATCGTGCCGGAATTCCCTTGGTAAGCTACAGGTCAGAATATATAGGTGGTATTGAAGTCTGCGCAGAAGAAGGAAAGACCTCCGACTGAATTGTCGTGCCTAAAGAGGCTGTCCACTTATCTGATCTGTGGTGTAAAGCGGAAAACTGGGTCCTAAAAAGCCTATCAAACATAAGCAGGAGGCTCGGGTAAGCAGAATTCCTCTCTTTGTTTTTGTTTTAGATCAGGGACCAGGTTACACTGTGCTATTGCTAAGGTTTGTGATAGCAGGGAGAGGTAGTCAAGTATTGTATCTTGAGTCATAGATCAGGAAATAAAGCAAAACAAAGTAAACAGTCATTCTAGACACTACTGTGAATACGGGGAATAGAGATACCACGTGGTACAAGAGAAAGGGTTACGTAACAGTTCTGTTGTTGTTTTTTCTCTCTCTCTCTCTCTCTCTCTCTCTCTCTCTCTTCTTTTTTTCTTTCAGAGACATGGGAAACGAATGCACTAAAGGGTCACGTGACCCGCCCCTAACAGAAGATGCAAAATATATGCAATTACAGAGAGCAGATAATGTGAGATATTTTGCAAAATGTGTTAACAACTATAAATTTGATAGTAAACTAGATAAACTTTCACTAGTTAAACTCCTTAAACAAGTTTTAATCTGATGCAGGGCGTCAGGCAAAAGAAAAACAGAAGCTTAAAAAATTCTGAAACATTTTTAGACAACAGAGTAAAAGGTCTAACAGACAGAATCTCTGAAAAATGAAAACTTAGAGCAGACTGGACTTGCATTAATTAATGCATACAGCAGGGAAATGAGACAGTAGATGGATATTATGCTAGATTATTAAAATGCTTAAAATAACAATTAAAAAAAATATATATATATATATACATTTTTAAAAGGTTGCATTGCCTCTGTTAGTAGTTTTATTACAAGGCATATGATAAATCACTGAACAAGCAGGCTGCAAGCCTTACTTGAGTATGCTAGACGTACTGAAAGACACTTTAATAGTAAAAAGAAAAAAAAGGGCACAAGTCTTCACTGTTGAAGACGGAGCTGAAGTATTTGTATTACAGTCAGGTAAAAAGGGCATCTAGCTAGGGACTATAAACAAAATAAGAAAGCAATAACAGAAGATAAAGGAGATGTGGACTGACTATATAATAGTGATAATAACCAAAAATCATCAGGAAAGGTTAATAAACAAAAAGAAAATGTGAATGTAGTAGAGGGAATAGAGGAAGTACAAACAGATGTAAAGAATAAAATGAAAATAAAATTTTAGATTTAGCATTGTTGAGCCTGGAGCTCTACCTAGCAAATACAAAACCAGAAGTAACACTTCTGGTGGAGGGAAGAAAGGTCAAATTCCTGTGTGACTCAGGAGCGTCACGGACTTTGATACACCCTCCAAGTTACCAAAACATTCTAAATCACCTAATTATATATTAGTAAAAGCAGCAAATAGACAGCTATACAGGGAACCACTTTCCCATAATATAGCAATAACTGACCCTGTTTCAGGTATGACTCAGAAAAGTAAAATTGTAGTTTCTGCAAAAATGTCCAGTAAACTTACTGGGAAAAGACCTTGTGCAGATATTTGGCATAGCAGTAGTTCCTACCATGCAGGGTATGGAAGCACAAAGACAAATGAATGCTCTTGTGGTGTGATCAGAGGGTGAAGCCTATTATTGGTACAGCCAGGACCTAGTTATGATTGGTCCAGGGGCAGTAACCAAAGAACTGATAAACGTAGCCATCAGTAAGGTACCCTCCCTTGACACTGATCAGCAGCACTTGTTACATTGTACTCCATACTACTGTAGCACACCAGGACCTAATAAAAAATATAAGTAAAAATCCTGCTGACAAATTAATATTACAAACTTTATGCTGGGATACTGAGGGAAACAGTGTAGTAAGCTGTTCATTACCTCAGGAGTTCATGAGATTGTATAAGTCCAATAGACTGCCACATGTCAGCTTGACAAAAACAAAAGTTTTAAATGGGCAGACTTAGAAAAAAAAGGTAACAAAATGGGAAAACAGACTGATTTAAAAATGTCAGGACAAGGGATATGAAAACAAAACTGAATTGGTTGACACAGACACATACAGCTGTACACTTGCAATCTAGTAAGGACAGCTGATTAGCATTTTATTAAAAGAAAAGAAAAGGCCTTGTGTAAAATTCCAACAACTCTGTGGTCAACAGGCAAGTCAAATGTAGGGCTTATTCAAGCAGCAGGACCAGTTACAATTACCCCAAAGTCAGCTTTTAGACCACAGAAAAACAATACATTTTGGGAAAGAATGCAAAAGTAGAAATTAAGCCTATAATAAGCAGCATTACTCAAAAAGGAGTACTGGTAGAATCTCCTGATTCACCATGTGATACACCCTATTTCCTGTTAAAAAAAAAAAAGGCAAACGGGAATGGCAGATGGTACAAGATTTATAAGCTGTGAATAATGCAGTAATACCTAAAGCACCTACGGTGCCAGACCCACATACCTTGTTAAATTATTTAAAGCCACAACAAAAGTATTTTACTGTGGTAGATATAAGCAATGCTTTCTTTTCAATACCTATACATCCTGATAGTCAATATTGGTTTGCATTTACATTTCAGGGTAAAAGGTATACATATACACGACTACCACAGGGATATTGTGAGAGCCCAATAATATTTGCACAAAAATGGCTAGCAATCTGGCAGGGTCTACCCCACCAGAAGGTAGTCAAATTTTACTTTATGTAAATGACATCTTGCTAGCAGCACCCAGCAGCAGTGCAGGGTGAATACAGTAGCATTGTTAAATTTTTAGTAATACAAGGACACAAAGTAAACAAGAGTAAGTTACAAACTTTGGAAAAAACACAGGTTAGATACCTGGAATATGTGATATTCAGTAAAGGTAAAATACTAAATAGTGGGAAAAGAAAAAAAAAAAAAACAGCAATTTTGCAAGCACCCAAACCAACAACTAAAAAGAAATAATGTCTTTCCTAGGTACAACTAATTTTTGTTGGAACTGGGTACCAAATTATTTTACAATGAAAACAAAAGCAGAAATGGCTTTCTGCAGGTTGAAGCAGTTAATAGCTTCTTCATTAGTTTTAAGACTTCCAAGTTATCACAAACGTTTTTTTAGACCATAGATTGTAAGCAATGGTACATGACATCAGTATTAAAGCAACAACATGGGGATAAGCAATGCCCCATAGCTTACTATTCATTACAGTTAGACCCAGTGGTGCAATCTTTGCCTCACTGTGTACAAGCAGTAGTTGCAGCAGCAATGGCAGTACAGGCTTCAGCCTCAATGGTGTTATTCCACCCTCTCACATTGAGAATGCCTCATGCAGTTGCAATAATTCTGCCACAAGAAAAAGTTGCATACCTTTCTCCTGCTAGACATCTTTCATGTATGACCATACTGCTGAGTCAACCTCATATAAACAGTTAGCTTTACCTAGATAAGATCTTACAAATATGCCCTTGGATAATGCTGAGGTGACATATTACGTGAATGACTCATGCAGAAGGGGTCCTACAGGGAAAAATCTGGTGGGGTATGCAGTAGTTACAGACACTAAAAATTTAGAAGCACAAACTTTGCCACACAACTTGTATGCTCAAGCAGCAGAACTGGTAATTTTGACAGAAGCATGTATTTTAGTAAAAGGCAAAAAAAGTAAACATATATACTGATAATCAGTATGCTTTTTCTACAGTGCATGTGTTTGCACAATAATAAAGAAAATAGAGGGATGATTACATCCAGTGAAAGACCTATTAATCATGCGCAATTTATTTTGGAGCTATTAGAATCTATTCAGTTGCCTACCAAAGTAGCTATTTGTAAATGTGTAGCTCATACAAAACAACAGGATAAGATTTCAAAAGGTAATGCACGAGCTGATGCAGCTGCAAAGCAAGCAGCCTCAGACTCAGGAACTTTATTTTTTTTTATGAAAAATTACAGCCCTTTGAGATTTTAGATTTAGACATGTTAAAAACAATGCAAATGCTTACTACAACAGCAGAAAAACAAAACTGGGTAAAACAAGGTGCAATTTTTAAAATGGACTGTACATTTCCAAAGGGAAAAAAACAATATTACCGTCTAATTTATTTAGAAATGCAGCTTTGTTGAGCCATGGGCAGAGCCATGTCTCAACAGGGGGGATGGTACAGTTAGTAAATAAAATATTCCAAACATATGGATACATAAATTATACAATAAAATTTTGTGCAGCTTGTCATACTTGTAACAAGCACCATGCACAAGGAGCATTTAAAAACAAGCAAGGAGTTTCCTACACCACCATATCCATTCCATACTATTCGTATGGACTTCATAGAGTTAAATAAATGTGAAGGAAAAATACTGTTTAGTGATCATAGATATGTTTTCAAAATGGGTAGAAGCTTTTCCTTAAGGAATCACTGTGCTTACCACCCACAGTCAGCAGGACTGGTGGAGAGGTACAATGGGATTTAAAAAAAAAAAAAAAACAAGTTAAGAAAGTTGATGAGTAAGACTCAAAAGAATTGGATTTGCTGTTTACCTCTAGCATTGCTGAGCATGAAAAACAGTAACAAATGTAAAGGGTTTGATCCCCTTTAAAGTAGTATTTGGAAAGGCATATTATGTGCCTCAGTAAAAAGCTCTCATGCCTGCAGGGCTGGAGGCTGACAGTTCACTAGCTAATTAAATAAAGAAACTGTTATAAATAAGACTGTTTTGCAGTTGAACTCTTTTTCAGATAAACAAGAAACAAAACCAGAAGCCGTGCTGACCCCGGTCCTGGATTTGGCTGAAAGTCATAAAGAGAAAGAACTGGGCGAGTCCAAGGTGGGAAGGTCCGTACCAGGCACTGTTGGCAACACCCACTGCAGTAAAAAATTGCTGAGAGATCATCTTGGGTTCATTTAACCCACTGCAAACCTGTTAAGAAATTCAGTTTGGACATACCACAGGAACAGGATGGCCAGAGGCAGAATAAATAAAAATGTGAAACAACCCCAGAGACATTGGTTCACTGGCCTACTGATCATACACTTAATAACTATGTTTGTAGTAACCTTTTGTTGTTATGGTTTTTCTTGCATATAACTACAGAAGTAAAATTAATAAAACGTAATGAAGGACTGGCTACAGACTGGCACCCAAACTTTAACACATACCTGGCTATGAAACGAGTTTATGTAGAGACTATGAACGTTTCAAATTGCTGGGTCTGTACTGCAATACCCACAGCATATGGAGGACTTTTAATGTCTGCTGTCCCCTTGGGAATAAATGAAACTTGGGAAAACCTGTTATTTGACACAGGCACTGTGAGATCACAGGACAAAATTGCTTTATTTTACCTGTTCACACAAAAAGAAATTGTATGAGAGTAATACCCTCCAGGTGGGCTGGAGTAATGGTAATATAACAATGTCTTATAAATGTTACATTAAAGTCAAAAGTGGGGGTACTGTTTGTAATACAAACCATGATTCATATCTGAGTTCAATGAAAACTACATTAAATGCAGTATGTGACAATCTAGTCTTAACTAAGCAATTGTCTATTAGGAATAGGAAAATGTTTCATGCAGGGATAACACGATCAGTACCAAAGTAATGATTTTATTTGTGGGAAAAAGGCATATAAATGGTTACCTGAGAATTGGTCCGCAGTTGTTTTTGGGTTATCTGGTTTCAGCAATAAGACATACTGCAGAATTACCTTTGGGTAAAATACGAAACGTAAGGAAAACAGCTCGAGAATCTGAAAGTCCAGTGAGAAAAAAACCTGTGAATCCAGTTGGTAAAATCGAAGCTGGTTGAAAAGGCCATAATTCAGTGAAAGACAAAAGTAAATTGACTCATATGAACTTGGGCAACAGTGTTATATCCAGGGCAGGAATGCCACCAGCCTATGGAGCAGTCAAATCGATCTGGGAGCTGAGGAAGCTGTCAAAAGTCATGAGCAATGCAACTTTTCCACCCTAGAATTGGTGACTAATGAACTGAATGCAATAAAAACTGTTGTGCTACAAAATCGAATGGCTCTTTACTTCACCCTAGCGGCAAGAGGTGGTACACGAAGAAGAATGTTGTCGGTACATTCCAGACAACCAACATGAAATCAATGACCACCTAGAGGTAATTCAGCAAGTATCAGCAATGACTAAACCAGGCCCAAACCCACTGACGGACTTTTTCCAGAATCTGTTTGGGGGGGTGGGGTTCCATCCTATTAAACATTTAATTGCTATTTGTGTGGGTATACTCCTAATAGGAACATGTGTTTACTGTGAAATTCCCTGCATGAAAAGATTAATCAAAAATTTGTTGATATATCTGCTACTGAAACTCTTTACCAAAGTGTTGAAATTAAAAGATTAATTTCAAATGATGCTTTTCTGAAATATAAAACCAATGACTTACTTAGCTGAAAGCCCTTGAAAGGCAAAGGCTGAGGAATGAAATAATATTGTTTATGCTTTAAACAGAATAAAATGCATTAACAGGAGGGAGAATGTTAGAAAAATCTATACATGCTGCTTAGAAAATATATTTACATACATGCTGCCTAGAAAAATATATTTACAATGTGTGCTGCTTAGGAAGATGTGTATTTAATCATTCAAACATATATAAGTTGTGTGATCAAATATATAGAGAAATGTGTGCTTTAGTTAGGAATAAATGTACTTAATGCATTTAATTCTGTCTTACTAGAATAACAGTAGAAATAAACCTGCATATTATTGCTTGAAGCACAAGCTGCAGTGTAATCAGAGATTTGACCTTGGCAGCTTGCAGATGCAGTCTGGCTCATGTCTTTCAAGTAAAGATTATTTTGCAAAGTTAGAAAATAATAAATCTGTTCGCATGTATGTCCTCTTTCCTGCCTCCACCAGGGAAGTAGCCTTGTGCGCACTATCTCTGATAGTGCGCAGCTGGGGACAAGAGAAACAAAGGGAGGCTTTAAGGAAGACATACATCTATTGTATTTGAACTAATCAGAGAACCTTGAATTGGCTACATCCTCAGGAGGTCATCGTGACTGACCAGCTGCTTGCAAGGCTGCAACATTCTCATGGGAAAAGGACTTTTTGAAAAACACAAACTCAGCACTTTTTATGAATTACTATGATGTAAAGACCCTGTCACTGACCACACCAGTAAGGTGGGCAAAACTGATAATGAAATGTATATAACCAATGTGTTTTGGTCAATAAAGCAGTCAAAATTCTATACAAACTTTGTGTATGGTTTTTTGCCTCCTAATGTACATTAGAGCTTTAAGTTATCCAAGCTTTCCTGCATTACTGTTTGTTATTAATTGACATTGTGTTTGAATAACTCAATGATTTTTACAGTCTGACTCTAACAAATTTATTTAACAGAAGCTAAATGCCAAAAACTGTATTACTGTATACCTTGACAGGTCTTCTACCCCAGGGAAATACCGCATTGACAATACACCCTTAACAGTTGAACCAGTTGTCTGGGATTTGGGAATTTACATGGCAGTGACCTAAGTTCTGATCAACATGTGTACATTGTTGTAAGAAAGTCCTTCTATACTGCACAACTTATAAACATAGGGATTGTGTCTAGATTTAGGGATGTCATTGCCCCCTTTACTCAGCCCTGATTAGGCCAATGATTGATCTGTCCAGACACTTGCAGCAACTAGAATGACAACAGACATAACTTACTAAAAGGATGCAATGTCTAAACATGTGGACCAACTCAAACCCCTGTCACTATACTCTGTTCCTTCCGGACTGCTAAGAAGTGACCTGTGCCTGGCATACAAGGCATCCTCCAAAAAAAAAAAAAACTGGTGGATTTAATGCACATCAGCAAGTCAAATGACATAATAAGTATTCAGTCCATGGATTTAAACCTCTTCTGCAACATCAGCAGAATGGATTGGAGGGATTTTCTTGCTGAGGATATCACTGCCCTGGAAAAGATGTCCCATCCACATGAAACAAAGTTCATCCCTTTCCATATTCAAGTGCAACTTAGATCTATAGATGGGAAACAGAAAAAAATTACCCAAGGGCTGTCCCTGTACTACTTATGGACAGAGGTAGCTCCTAAATGCTTTATCCCATGCATAGGTCCCCTCAAGTTATATATGGTATGATCCAGTTATACTCACTGGGGTGATATATAATTGTCGACAATGGGATGGGTAAGGTCCAGCTACAACCAAATGGAATAGGTCATGTTGAGCACAAAAATGGAATTTTGCTAGAATTATAATGACTTGCAAGGGCAGCTAGCCTGACACTTATCTCCGAACCTATAAAATTTAATTTGTTGCACAGCAACTTTAATAATCTAGTGTTTGTACCTGACTAATGTTGTGTTCATTTGTACACTTCTATGAGAAACTTAAAATCGTCACTGCCAGCATTCTAAGAGATGAAGCCACTGTGATTGTCTAAGAACTGCCAGGATTATTAAACTTAACTCTATATAATTGATGCATAATAAACTTACTTAAAAAACAATAGAAAAATGTTTTCTAGGCATTCAGTTCAAGAAGGGCAACTTTAAGATTTTAAATACTGTTATAAGATTTCTTATGAAAAAAGGCAGCACTTAAGACGTGTAATCATTCGTATTAATTGCAGCCTATAGCATAAATAGCTCAAATACTCTGTCTCTGGAATTCAGTTTTGGTAGATGTATGTCATAAAAATCAAATGGTAAAGGTACTTCAATGGCCCCAAATAATGAAACAGTCTACAGTAACATTAACAAAGCAAATGTTTCTCCAGTGAAAAAAGTTATAATCTTGTAAGGTGACCTGAGCAGGATATACATCATGTGAGCATGTATTGTTAATCTAAAGTATATTTTATGTGAATATGTGAGTAGATAATTTAATTAGGAGCCATCAAATTAGGAGACTAGGTGAATAAAGTCACTGCAGGGGACAGTGCATTAGTTTACCATTATTTTACAGTAAAATTAATCCAACCTGATAGATTATGCAGCTGAGTTAGATTTTACGAACAGAATGGTAAGGTAACAGTATATATATATATATATATATATATATATATATATATATATATATTTGAAGAAAATCTGAAATTAGCCCTTGTAGTAAAGCCTGTGAGTAAAATTTGTGGCTATAGATCTGGAGACAAAGTTTAGTTAGTGACCTGGGTGCTTTCTGGCACTGGAAGAGAAGGATGGTGTGGCTATCCTGGTGTGGGGGGGGGGATGCAGAGGTGGACTGAGGTTGATCAGGACTCACATAGCCAAAGCAGAAGACCATCCTTACAGTGTGTGCATGTGTGTGTGTGTGTGTGTGTGTGTGTGTGTGTGTGTGTGTGTGTGTGTGTGTGTGTATGTCCTGGAGAGTGGCTTGCATTTCACCAATCCTCCAGCTGGTGATAGCCCTCATTAATGAGCACAATGATATGTGCACTTGCAGGCACAGGGCATTGTGAGTCTCCATGGTGATTCAACAGCCCATCCCCCATGCACTGTTGCAGGATTTGGGGCCTAACCAAATGCCCTCATTGCTAGGATGTCTGTGAGAGCACAAACTCTATGAATCATGTCTGAATGATTGCCCCTTTGGACATTTGTCACGCTTGGAATTCTGGGAACACCCCCATCAGTAGAGAATAAAAAATCTTGATGTTTATAAGGTCAAATCCAGAAAAAGAAGTGAATTCTGCTATAGAACGCTCAGCAGAACAAAAAACAATGTAAATATTGGAAGAGCGTTGCACCACAAGTATTAGCATTTCATCTGAGTATTCAAAACTTGCTAAACAACCAAAATGGTGAAAAGACAGCTTCAAAACAACAGCTTCAATAACAGGCTTTTACCATATTGAATCCACAATATATGAAATATAGAGCTTAGCTGTTGTAAAAGTCAAGTGGCATTGTAATTCCACAGCTTTAAAACATGTGGATGTCATAAAAACAGAAAAATCAAACATAAAAGTGAAGAACCCTTCTGATGTAAACAATGGACAAGCTGGGTTCAGTGTTTAAAAGTTGGTATCATCCAATGAAACAACCTACAATGAATGATGAATGTTAACCAATCAAGTTAGTCCATTGGTACACACCTCCATAGCTTGAAGTTAAAACTCTTTATTTAAAACTCTTTGTTTAAAACAACATGACAGTTTGACGTTTCTAAGACAGACTCAGACATATTTTCAGAAGGAATATTAGTAAAGTCTTTTCAGTAGGTTCAAGTTAAAAGAACAAGCTCTGCATAAAAGCCAAGATTTGAGAGATAAAGGTGAAAAATAAAAATAAAAATAAAGATGGTCATTTAGGGCGCTTCTTTTTGTTTCATTTCAAAAATTTCTTTGGGACATTAGAGCCTTAGTCAGTATACCTAAGGTTTCTGGCAATGAAAACAGGTCATAAGTATTTTTAAGAAAAGGTTTTAAGGGAATACAGCCATTAAGGCCAGGGGGGTTATCTGCCCCCCAGCCGCATTATCCATTTGGCTTCCTCTCTCTCAGTCATATTGGTCAGGTCTCCTTCTCTGGAAGTAGAATGTATCTTTGAAATGGCCATGAAAACAAAGCTATGTCCCTCATGCTCATGTAAATGAAGGAAAAGAGAATGTGTTTCCTTTCTGTTATGTATATCAGATTGATGTTTGATAATTCTTTCCTTTAGCTTCATATTAGTTTTTCCAACATAAAATGCTGTGCAGGAAGTGCAGGTAGCTATGTAAACAATACTTCTGGTTAGGCAATTACCTAATCCATGAAAAACAAATGTCTGTTTAGTAACCGGATGCTTAAATGTGTTGCTACAATTGATTACATTGCAGACCTTGCAGAAGCCGCATTTCTTTGTTCCTGATGAATTATTATGTACGTAGTTGTTACATATCCCATCATTTGAGCCTAAGATCCTTTTGAGATTCTTTTTATTTTTGAAATAGGAACTTGGGTCATCTCCAACAATCTCTTTTAACTTTTTATCCGAAGTTAGAATAGGCCAGAGCTTTCTGATCACCTGGCATACATTATCATGGTCTATAGTGTAAGTCAAAGTGACCCTTAAGTTTATAAGGTGGGGAGGCACCTAAAAAAGACTCAGAGTCTTTAGAGTTTTATATACTATTTATTGAAAAAAATGTTCACATATTTCTACATACCCTTGTGGTTGCATCACCTTGGCAAGACAGAAAGATTTTTTTGCTTATAAATAAAATAGAAAGAATGCAACTTAAGTGACTAGATAGTCCTATAATATTTAGATGGCATCTGTGCTACTCCTGCTGCAGAGAAAGGTGACATAACTATTATCCAAAGACAGCCTGATCCTTCAATCTCAAGCTAAATTACTTCTATCCATCACTGTTTCACCACTTTAATTAGTGTTAAATCTAAAGCTACACACCCTCACATCTGATGTTTTATGAACACATTATCTTAGTATGCAGTCTATCATTTTTGTTTGAAAATTATAAGGTGCTAAAGTAAAGAAATCACCTTTTTTCCATTCCACATTCTTCACAGAATCACTGAAGTAAAAATCTGTATTTTCTGCCTAACTTTGCTACATGGCCCCTAGAAGTTGTGTCCCCTCACCCTCCAAGCTAAGGAAGTAACCAGAACATAGCAGTTAGACAAATCCTCCTTCCATGAAATCTCTTATCAATGTCACTGTTTCCCTCCTGTAGTATAATTCCCTGATACCGTAACTTCTGACTAGCACCACTCTGCTTCATGTTTCTTCCATGTCCTACATTACTTCGTGTCCTTTAGCCCAGGCCTTCCAAAACTTCTAGTTCCCTACATTCCTTTGTCCATTACTAAGTCTATTTAGGATTTTTCCCAACCACAATATACATTGCATTTCTGCATTAAATAATTTCAAGGTATTTTCAGTCATCTGCAATCTGTCTCTTCATCCAACTTCCCATAAGTACTATTCTGTTGCCTGTCTACAGAAATTCTCCCTTCTTCACAGACGCACTACAAATAATGAAATTCCTACCTTAAAGGATGAAATTCCCATCTTAAAGGGACCTACCTTGTATAAATATCCATAAGCATTTTTCACATCCAATGCCATGTTTCACAGATTTCTGCATGACTTCCCACATATGTAAGTCCAGAGCCCCCTCCTTCTCCAATCTGTAGCAGAAACAGCTGTCTTCTTTCTACCCTTTAGCTAACTAATTAGCAGGCATCAAATCCCTCCAATATGGCCATCAAAGATGCATGTCATAGAGTGAGCCCACAATCCTCATATCCTTACTCAACTGGCAGATATGTTGCAAGACATTATCATCCACTCATCTCTTCCACACACTACAGCACATTTTTCTCAATTTATAGAACTCTGTATGTTCTCTACCTCTTTCAGAGTTGATCCCCACTCATCTCTTTACTGACAACTTTCCATTTGATTCCCTCATATTCTACCACAAATCCCTTTCAAAACACTTGCCCATCCTCCTCCTCTCATAAGTCTTTTATACCCTTCATCCTCAAGGGTCTATATTAGAACATCGAAGTTTCAGAACTTCGAATGTTCTAATATTGACACCTAATAAGCAAAAGCTGTAAATAGCGAAGTTTGAGATAACCAAATTCTTTCCTAGGGAAAGAATTTGGTTGTCCGTTCCTGTTGCTTCACTATTTTCAGCTCTGCGGTGGAAAGTTATGATCGGGTTCAGGTAAGTGTGCGATTGTGTGGACGTGAGGGTTACGGTGGGATAGGTGAGTTAAGGTTAGGGCACGGGTCAGGTAAGTGTGTGAATGTGTGGACGTGAGGGTTAGGGTGGGATAGGTAAGTTAGGGTTAGGGCACAGGTGAGGTGAGTCTGCGATAGTGACAGACCTTAGGGTTAGGGTTTGGGTTAAGGTAAGTGGGTAGATAGTGGTGTGTGTACAGTTTAGTGTAGGTTTAGATGTAAGATTTTAGGTGTATGTCTGTGGATTGCTGTTTGTTTGGTGTGTTTGTGTTGTGTGTATGTGTTTTGGAACAGCAAATTTTTTCCCTAGGAAACAATTCAATGTTCTAAATTTTCGGTCTTATCGGTTTTCACTTACTAGGTTTCGATATTAGAACATTCGAAGTTCTGAAACTTCGATGTTCTAATATAGATCCATCCACAATATTCTCCATTTCCATAGCCCCTCATCACCCTCTGAGATTTTCTTCACTTATCCACTGAACCGGTCAGCTAAACCCATCCACATATCCCTTTTTCCATCCTCCATATTGGTCAGTAATGCCATGCAATCATTTGCAGTAAGTAGATGCTTCATAAAAGTTTTACTTTTTCTTTTTCCTTAAACCTTTTTCTAGTACTTTGTGATATCACCTCAGCAATCAGTAGGAATAATAGAGCAGATTGATAACATCCTTGCCTCTCCCCTAACCATATAATATTTGTAGATCTGATACATGAATGTTTAACTATGGAAGGCAGCGTCTCTTATTGGTAGGGTAAGTCTTTGTATTATTTTATCAGTTTTAGAGAAGCCTGATATCTCATGAAATGCTGACAATCTTATGTAAGTATATTTTGGTTTATATTTTTGTTGCACATTTATACATACATATAAATATGTATATATATATATATATATATATAATATATATATATATAGACACACACACACACACACACACACACACACACACACACACACACACACACACACACACACACATACACACACACACACACACACTAAAATATTTAATCCTTGAAGTCCTTTGGAACTCTGTAGGAGAAAGGTTTCTGAACATGATCAAATAATTTGCTCACATCTAAGCAAAAATATTTTGTTCTCTTACTCCTTAAGAATTATCTCACTGGGTCATTAATAGCATTATATTATTGTCATGGGTCGGTCTTGACACAGTGAAGCCCAACTGAAACATGGATGTGGCATGGTTAGTGATTAAATGGAATCCACTGAGACTTTCTTCCATTGACACATTAAACCAGTTTCCCATCTGCTTGGGTTATTGGTAGCTTACATGGAAGATTCCCATTTCCTGGTCAAATGTCATATGATTAGAATGAATACTATCCTGGATCTGCCCTAAAAAGATGATGCTGGCCTAGTGTGACTAACCCAGTCAACAAAGGGTAATTTAATAAAAACAAGATAAATAAATTAATTTATGAGATGAGATGATCATTCTTAATGATCAAGATGTCTGAGATTTAAGAATAAAGATTGTCTTTGATTGATTTTGATTGTTTATGTACATTGATAGCATTATGTTTAATATTAGTGTGTATCATTTGATTAGTGTTGGTGAAATTAGTTGTTTACACTTTTTACAGAAAGTTGGATCAAATCAGTGCAGATCATGTACTTTGTCACAACAGGATAAGAAACTGATGCAATCTCTTCAATTATGGAAAGATTAGAATATAATATGGGAATAAAGTGTTCAGGAATTGTGTTTACATAGAAAAGGGACAAATACTAATTGATTCCTTCCAAATTTATATGAGGACTGATGAAAACAGAAATCTATCCAAATTGTAAATAGAAGGTTTGAAGCTTGTCTTCTGATTGTGTATGTATGATATACCATCATCATTGACCTAAATAAATATTATCTGCTCCATGATTATTCAGTTTTGGTAGGCTTGTCACAGGTTTGCAAGAAAATGGAGCCCATTCAGAGGACCATGCCTGTGTTTTTTATTCAAATACTGATAAGTTCAAATCAGGAAGAGATTTAATGTTTTCTGGTCATTAAAAAAAACATGCATTTTTGAGCTGAAATGTATTTATTGCTTCTAATCTATTATAAATTGTTTCTTAAGATTTTTTTGTCTGTTTTGTTTCACTCAATTGCATTTAATATAAGAGACTTTGCTAATTACTAGTCAACCAAGACTGGACTTAAAATTCAGCCATCTAATATCATAAAATAATTCTTTATCTTGCTGTGCGTTAAAGAAGTACAGTGTCAGAGAGACGTTTTTATCTGTCGACTCTTTGTCCTTCAATATATTCAGATTTTAATATCCAGTTTGACAATACTTGCATAAATGTTTTTAAGTTTATGAGAAAGTACTCTGAAAAAGACAGAAAGGCAAAATGCCATATCAGAAATGAAATTTCAACAGGAAGTCAATTACTGACCAAGTTCTGCAGGAAATAGCACAGTAGGGATCATGCATGTGATGGAATATATAATGCAGAAAACCAAAATCTTTTCACTGACATGAAGCAATATGATTCTTATGAAGTCTTGCATTACTAGGAGATGAAAGCAGATGATAGCATTCAATAAAATTGATAATTTTGGATTTAGCACCTTCCTGTGTTCATGGCTTGTGTTGTGTTTCATGAAGCAGTATGTCCCTGTTTACCTGAAATGGAGTCTAGTATCTATTCTAATATCTCCCATTACAATTGCACAATTACTAAAGCCAGTCATCACCTGCAAGAGTTTAAGGCGATATCTGATTATCCTGGCAAGGTGCATATAAGGTGCATACAATGAAGACAAAACCAAAGGATGTGATATCAAAGCTTTTGTACATTCTACTAAAAAGTTTAAGTACATTCTATAATTGCAAACCTACTTAGATCATCATTCTGACCTGATTAATCAGTAATGGAAGAATTGTCTTAACCAAAATTGTTACTTCCAGCTGTTAGTTGAGTTGTTTCGGGTGAAAATATACGGGACTTTATACTTCTTGCATGCCTCAAGTTGCAAGGTATACGTATGCTTTCCTGGATAAAACAATGCTGGATTTCATACAGGAAAACAGATGTCATGCCTGGAAAAAAATCTTTGGAGGCAATTTCAGTGTCTTGTAATTTCAATGACAAATTAGTTATTCTCTGCCTGAATCCATATTACATGCATTTCTCCATTAACTGGTTTACAAATACTGTCTAATTGCTCATGTACTAAAGTCATAGTAATTTCTTAATACAAGTAAAACAAGGGATTTCTAGAGGTTTAATAGCAATGCAGCCCTTAACATTACAACAGCTAACCCTTCCCTAGGACCTGATCCTGTACAGCACTGACTGTGGCTACCTCACTTGACTGAATCATATCAGTACAATCTAAACTTGTTGCCATATATAAACTCATTGAAACGTTTGTAATAGAATGCTCACAGTCTGAAATAAATCACAAGCTACAGTCTTCCCCACCCCACTCAGAACTGTCATATAAAACTAGAATGCTTGGTTTATATAGAGAATAGAAAACTGTTATGGAGCAAAATGTTCTGAACATAATGCTCACAATGTTTATCTCTTTGTTAATAGACATGTATAGTGTCCCTCTTACACATTCATCAAAAAGATAGCCATACTATTTCCACATCAATTGTAAATAAAGTGAAAAAAAAATACTCAAGGTTATCTATTTCAACTGGTTCTAGAAAACACACATTTAATACCCCATGAAAAATATGGCAAAAAGCAAAACATTTTGTATATGTACATCTGAGGTCTGATTGTGAGGAAAGTGAAATTGCTAATGACCATAGTAATGTAGTTCAGCTGGATGTTCATGGGTACATATTCTATCCTTTTGAGATATCCTTTCAAATTATTCAACATTGATCACATACCTGCCTTGTGCTTCATGACCAGCATGCGACTTCACTCCTATCCACAAATGAGAGCCACAATCTGTAAATACCTCCAAGGTCTGCTTGTGATAAGAGTTAAACTGCTCTATTTTCAACCATGGACTACATTTCAAACAAATAGCCATGTCTGGTAATCAACTCTAAAGTGCAGTATTCAAAATGTATTATTAAAAATAGCCACAGTAATGTATTTAAACTTGGTGATACAACTCTCCACCTACACAAGCACAAACCTTGTAATAAACAAACAAAGTAATTAATATATTGTTGCTGTAGGCAATATATGCTATATTATGTTACCACTTTCTGCATATCATTTGTATTATGGAAGTAAGGGTTTTGGAAAAATCCTGGATAGAAATCTACACTTGAGCATGTACCTACATAACCCTGTCTCTTTCTTTCTGGGTTGATATTTTATTGACCACATATTCTTTTACTGAGATATGAAAGATGAGAGTTCACTAAACATACAAACCATACCTGAGGTCTAGAGATTATTGAGCAAATAAATAAATAAATAATCAAATAAATACAGAGTTTTTTCATAGTGTGCTGACTACTCCATTTTGCCTTAGAAATTTCTGCTCCTACTGGTTGTTTCACTTGTTAAATCATTCACAGGTGGTGACATTTCAACTGATACCTAAATCTAGACTCTTAAGATGAGTAGATAGCCTAAGAAATTTAAATATGAAAGGAATGCTATGTCTCACCAGTTTCATAGAAAGATACAAACTTCAGAATGATCCAGGCAACCTTAGTTTGAATATTGGTTTGGGTGCATGATGGCATAGGTTGGGAAAATATAATGTCCATTCTCTGTGATTGGAACATACTGGTCAGCTTCTGCTCATGGCCATAATCTCTGCTGGAGGGCAGGGATAGAGACAAGGCTGAATACAGGGATAATGGCAGCATGATCACCCATTTTCATGAAAATATCCATTGATGGCTGTGCACAAGGAGCATGATGCAAACTAATAAAAGGGCACAGGTGGTCCCTATGGTAACATAGTTGTCAATGTGATCACCCAAGGGAGAAGGTTTAGGGCCAGCTATGCAAAATGCTATCATTGCCAGGATGTCTGCAAGAGCACCAGACATCATAGTTTAAACCTAGATAACATCCTCTGATGGTTCTCTCCTAGGTGGTCTGATGGAAAATCCCACTCTCCTAAGAAATGAAAGAACTTGAGTCTAATAGGGGGTGTTTTAATGGTCAGGGAGGTAGCAGAGGGAGCATATAGAGAAACTTGAAATATATGATACTCAGCAGTTAGAAGGGAGTGACAGCAGTAAAAGGTGGAGGCGCACACTCCCACCAATGTCCAAATTCTGCAGTGATTCATGAGATGGCCTTACAGACACAAAATGGTTTGCATCCAGATAGTTCAACTAACTTATAAGTCTAATTAGTAACCAAGACCTATGACAACAGAATACAAAATGTATTCAGTAACAATATGTTAATACCACAATCCCCAAAAATGGATCCACAAGACTAGACAACTGGCTTCTTAAATCCCATTCTAAATTCTAATAGTTATCATGGAACTACTCTAAAATGGAGTAATACTTCACAGCAAGTAGACCTGTGAAACAGAATCTGTAATCTCTTCATGGTAACAATTTGAAAGAGAGACCGAATAGCAGACAAAGTTGACTTACATATATCAAGTCTGGCCTTGCCATTTCCTGGAATATTCCCTTTTCTCAGATATATGTTGATCTTGGTGTTGGTATATACAAGTTTTGGGTTAGTAGGTGGATTGGCCTCCATACATACACACACACACACACACACACACACACACACACACACACACACGCATGCACGCACACACACACACACACACACACACACACACACACACACACACACACACACACGCTCGCATGCACGCACACACACACACACACACACACACACACACACACACACACACACACACACACACACACACACACACACACACACACACATCAGAGGGTATGGGGTGGGGCTTGCACCCTGGAAAACAAGTTTAAAGGAGAAGAGCAATGTTTGAGATTTGTTCTTTTTCCATATGCCCAGCTTTTTTTTCACCATGTTCACACTTGGTATTTCAAGTGCTACCATTTCAGTAGAGAGTAGAGAGCCCTTTTCATACAAAATAATCCATCACAGTATGTCAATACATTCCATTGCATAGTGCTTCCAATCACTAACAAAAAAACAAACAAGGAGACATCTTTTTGAGGGCTTAGTTGCATTTACGTGTTATAGGTTTCATTTAAAACACATATGGCATTAGAGATGATAGCACAGACGCAGCTGCGAAAGTAGATTGTAAAGGTAATTGTCTTTCCTAAGGTGTATTCTTTGTGCCATCAACCTGACCGCTATTTAGCCTAATACATAAAGGAAAGTGTGAAGACAGAAACACTCATCTTCAAGCATTTAAAAGTAATTGCGGTTTTCAAGCTTCCTGGCTAAAGCTCATGAGCTTTTTAAACCTAGGTTCTTCATGTCTCATAAACTAGATAGCAACTAAACTCTATCTAGACTATATCAGAGTTTGCCTGAGTACATTTAGCAGAAAATTTCAATTAGTTAACTTCTTGGAGAGTAAGCATGAGAAAATTTTAACATTTATCATATAGGTTCCAGTGGAGAAACAAAGCTAAGGGAAAGGTGGAAAAGTGAGGTCAAAGCTCCTGTAGGAAAGGCAACGTTTCTCAAATCAGACACTACCAGGTTAATACATATTGAAATGAGTACAACCTTCAACATGAACAGTAAATTCCTTAATTATTTTTCTTTTCAGAATCTGTCCAAAAGAAATACTTTCCAAGAAGTCATAAGGGCAACATATCATAAATCAGTCTAGCGTTAAATTGCCCTGAAATGTCTTAAAATAACATTCTGTAACATACTGGAAGATATAAGAAAAAAGATTATGAAGGAGAACCTCAGTGCATAGGAAATGCACAGAACTTGCAAAATATTCCCAGCAAGACAGGCAAGATAATTGTCCAATTATCAGAGATAGCATCTTTAGTTTATTGCTTGCAAGACTGGCTAGTTACCTGCTTGAAACCAGTTCTAACCAATTTTTTGCATTTTGATTATTCAGTCTACTAAAGTCCAGTTCTTGGTGAGACAAGTGAAACTGTGCAGTTTGGCCAAAATCTTGTGGTCCTCTTATTCCATATAACTTAATAGTGCAGTTGTGTCTTAATCACTGAGACGTATAGCTAATGGATTTTACATTAATGACATTGAAGTTGGATCGGACTTTACATTAAAGTACTTTTCACAGTTACTGGATTCATTGCTAAACTAAAATGCTATCTTATTTATGATATAAACTGGTAAATGCTTGGTGAGTCTGCTCTAATTCCTTTGCTGTTGTCAACTATTCATCATTTCCACATACTGCTTATGAAGAACTGTGTACATGTTTCATAGTATGGCAATATTAATCTGCATTCCTTGGAGTATCTCTTACATCAGCTACTCCCAGATATCTGCACCTATCTATAAGGTTATTATTTTGTGCTGTTTGCTTAACATGTTGTTGGTAATAGCTAAAGTGGGACAACTGATGCAGTTTACCTACTACTTGTGAATTAATACATGCCTAATTAAGTAAGTAATATATGCCTCTACACAATGGCATTCTATAGCATTGTAACAGGAGTCCGATAATATGCCGTAGTAGGGCATGGAGGTATAGGAACTAAAGGCATGATTATAGGTTCATAGGTTCATACTAGGCTATCTGCCCTAGGGCATTTATAAGCCTAGCCAGAATGTGTTTGGCTTTCGCCACCCATTTTAAATTTATTTTGCTATGCCCTTTTTCGAGGTTAGTATACTGTGCCTCTGTCTAACAGTGACACAGAAGTGATACCAGGGGTAAACCTACGATCTCCCATCCACTCATCAAGATTCCTCTTGAAGAGAGTCAATGAGGGACTCTGACTAACCTGGACTGGGATTTTATTCCAGAGTGAAGGGAGCCTCTGGGTTATGAATCTGTCCCTCCAGCATGTCCTATTTATTTCAGTGCTGAGGTTTAAGTCTCTCGAGCACGTAGCTCGATGGGATTTGGATTTTCTGAGGTGCAGCATGTCCATTAATTCCGGGTTGGACATGGCTTTACGTCAGGCACAGATCGCCTCTGAACAGGCAGTATGCCACTGAGTAGAGCTGGAGTTTCTTTAACCGGGCAGCATATGGCATCTGTTTGAGCCCTTTGATCCTCTTGGTGAGGTACTTTTGGGGTCTTTCCAGTTGCTGCAGGTGTCTGGTAAGGTACATCCCAAAAGGGCATTGTACTCAATTATGGGCCTGATGAGGGATGAGTAAAGAGGCAAGATGACCTCCCCTGATCTAGATGTGAATCCCTTCATGATTAGGTGGGCTATATAAAATGTTTTTCTAACCACTTTGGCCACGTGGTTGTCAAATGAGAGATTGCTATCAACTTGGGTCCCCAGGTCCCTAATTACTTCTTCTGTAATTAATGGATTACCACCTATGTGGTAATTTGTGGGCACTTTGTTTTTGCCAAAGGGGATGACTATACACTTTTTGGCATTTAGCTTGAGGCCATGACTCTGGCACCAGTTGTCTGTTTCTATGAGGCCCTTTTGGAGGATGCATGTGTTGGCTGGAGAGTCGATTATGGCGCCCAGTTTGCAGCCACCTGCGAACTTGGTCAGCCACAGTCCTTCCGTGTTGGCCTGTACCTCTGAGAAATATATACCGAACAAGAGCGGTCCCAGGACTGAGCCTTGTGGGACACCACTTGTAACTGGTTTGGAGTCTGACATGGCTCCAGCAATTCTAACCATGTGGGTTCTGTCCTTGAGCCAGTTTGCAATCCATCTAGTGACATAGGGGTTTATATTTAAGCTGGTGAGCTTATCTATAATGCCTGAGTGGGGTATTATATCGAAGGCTTTTGCAAGGTCCAGGTAAGCTGTGTAGACCACCTTCCCCTCGTCAATGGCCTTGGTGACTGTTTCAAAGAAATCAACCAGGTTTAAGAGGCAGGATCTGCCCTTAACAAAGCCGAACTGGGTAGGATCCAGTGTCTGTAGGTCCCCAATATCTTTATTTATGAGGTCCATGATGATCCTTTCCATAGCTTTGCAGACCAAGCTAGTCAGGCTTATGGGGCGATAGTTTCCAGGATCTGTTGAGGCACCACCTTTATGGAGAGGGACCACTGTTGCTGTACGCCACTCTTTGGGCACATATCCTGTAGTAAGGCTGAGATTGAACAGTAGTTTTATGTTTGGGTTTAGCTCTTCTTGGAGTTCATGTAGGACGCAGCCTGGGACACCATCTGGTCCCATTGATGCTGTGTTTTTTGCTTTGGAGAGGGTGACTCTTACCTGAGCATCTGAGATGTCAGGGGGGCAGCACTCTGCTGGGATAGATATTTGCCCTTTTGGTGGGGAGGGGGGGAGAAGTTTGCGCTGAACCTGTCAACTAGGATGTTGGCAATGTCTGTGGGTTCAGTGTATTTTTTGTCATTTTGGACTAATTCCGAGCATATGTGGTAATTACCACCCAGGTTCCTAACATAACTAAAGAAAGCCTTGTGATTATCCTTAGTGTCCTGTGCAATTTTTCTCACGAAGCTGGCCTGATGATGCTCTACTTTAGGATACACAGTAGTAGTGATACACTGTATTAGTGCATTGCTGTTCTGTTCTCATACCCTTGAGATACCCTGCTTGAGGCGGCCCATTAACAAATACAATGCTATGCATACTGAGAAGGTGAAGTGTTTTGTCCTGCTAATGAAGTGGAAGAGAGTCCTCTAATTATATGGTACAGAATACTCTACATGGCTATAATATAGCACCAGATGGTACCAGCAGGATGTTACAGTACTGATTGCTTCACCACTAAGTGTAACAGAATACAGTTTTTCAGAGCATTTGCACAACAGGAATTTTATAAATAGTATATAACAACACACAGACTTTAGAATGCAGTAATTTATAAGCACAGTACTCTTTTCTGGAATGTTACATTTCCAAATGAAACTTGTAGAAGCACAATATAATCTTATCTTAACAAAATCCTTTTGCAGGTTTTTATTTCTAGAACAGCCTGGATATGTAATGAAAAAAAAAGTGCTAATTCAGTCTCTTCATTCTCCATGGGAGCTACAGTGTATACTGGCACTCTGGGGGTCACAATGCAGAGAACTAATTCTTGACACAATGTCAGTCCATTGCAACACGCACACACACACACACACACACACACACACACACACACACACACACACACACACACACACACACGCACGCACGCACGCACGCACACACGCACACACACACTCTATGAAGTATCTCATGAAAATCTATTCAGGCTTACACACTAAGTGCCCAGTGAGGCAAAATTGTACTGGGTTAGAACATGGTGAAATAGTTTTCCCATGTTTTCCTGAATAATTGAAATGATTGTTCAGTGCATCTCTTCTTGCATAATATTCTCTTCAGAATGATTACTGTATAATTATTATGGTCGAAGGAAGGTCCAGTATTGTGGATTAGGATTACAGTAGGCTTCTTCCCGATATTCGATATGCAGTGAATTTGTAATGCTATATTAAGAATATTCATAAAAGCAAATTTGCAAGCCATTTTTGAATGCATGGATTAGGTTTCTGGTATCTCTTCTAGTCCCATGGAAGTTGTTTTTTTCTAACTAGATGACCTGTGTAGCTGTAGCCGTTGGCTCCGTTGTGTTGATGTAATTTGTTCTGGTAGTACATATATGTGTTTCTTCCCAATCATTTTATAGATGTCATTGTAGAAGCCCTTACTATTGTACCTGTTTTGAAGATAAGTTGTGCCCTGAATGAGCCTTTGTCTCATTTGATTGCTTTACGGAGTTCGTTTGGGTGGAGTTGATCTTAACCTCACTGTGTTGGATTGAATAATGTTTGCCAGGTTTGAATGCTCTATTCTTCTGGCTTAATAATTTGTTTATTTTCTGCTCCACTGTTTAGACTATTGCAGACTGTACTTATGCCTTGATGCAGTTGTAAACTATTTTGTTAGAGCTGTTAACAATACAACAACAGGCTGTGTGGGTGTGCCTAATATACAGTTGCAGCTGACTGACAGTAGGTGAGTGTTCAGGTCACCATAGTTACCATTTGAATCTTTAAAGATAGATAGTTTTTATTCGGTCTGATTTAGTGTATATGAGGCATGTCATGTCACTGTGGTCGGAGGGAAAAGGGACATGTGGTGATATTTAGCTTACTGGAGTTTGAAGGGATGTTTTTATGATGCTACGCAGTATGATTTTGCCCCATTCCTGGCATTTTTAATGTTTATGAAATATAGAAGTTGTTGCACTCGATTATTGCCTGAGACAACTTTACAGTTCATGGATGGAAAGGTAATTCAGGTCATTGAGTATTAAATTTTTTCCATTGTGGTGAGGGCTGTAAGTTTACCAAATAAATGTTCCTGCTATTGAGGTGACATGGAGGGAATATGATATATTACAGAATGATGCTCTTTACTCTACCATGGGTATGAAGTAGTTTATGGTCATGTTTTCTTTCTATCTGCCTAGGTACATGCAAGGCAGATCTCCTCACTAGCGTATTGACTGGATCTCTGTGTGTAGCTGACAGTCTGTCTGTTATATAACACCTCCCAAAATCATTGAGATAAGTTTTAAAGTTACATAAAAAATTCAATAAATAAGGGCTGTTTTCCTACGTATCACACTTCTTAGTAAAGAAGATGCTATGAAAGTATTCAGCCTGAGTCAGCAGGATGAGCTGGTCAAGAATCCAATGGTGGCTTCAACAATGGGCTACTATGGGATTCCTTTTAATTTTGACTGCGTTGATTGTACTGCTTGGGCTCTACAGTAAAACATGTACCTTTGCTGGACGATTCACTTACAGATTTTGAACCTTAAGAAGGAGCTCACACAGCCCACTCAACATAGTCCACTTCCAAGAGAGGTTAGGTTGTAGTCAATCAGCTTTTGTAGCACCTGCTAGATAACCTCAAAGAAAAAAGAAAAACCTCTTCGCAATACAGGAAGATCCCTCAAGTGCCAAATGGTTGTGCAAACATAGTCATTTAAGATAACTCTTGTGTGTACTTAATCTTAGTACTCACTCTTATCCAGTATAAACAATTGTAAGGCTGTTTTGTGGGCAGCATAAGGGGTCAGTGTGTTTCACCATGATAATGGATGGCCAGTGGACAGAGATTTAAGGGAAAATATGACTGTGTGGGGATTCGAATGCCAGGACTGGAAAATACAGCTATGATGGACTAATAGAAAAAAAAAACTGGGAAAATGTCTAATGTCCTAGTAGTAAATAAAAATAGGTGGACATAATATCCAAACATGACCTATGAATAGTAAATGGTTCAGGCATTCCTGACAGCAATAGAGGTTATACATGTATGGCATGATTGATTACTTAATATCTCTACATTAGAGCCAAGGTAGTGGAAACTGGGCATTTAAATCAGAACTGAGAGTGACCATTTTTCTCTCAGGTTACAAAGAAAACCCTGAGAATGCATAGATATTGAGATAAGGCAATGTAAATATGCTACAAATAAGCAAAAAGAATGAATTTGAGATTTAAGAATGTAATTCCATTTTTGGAGATTATTTGCTTAAGTAAGTGGAGATAACTGGACCAAGAAGGAAAATGGCAAACAAAACGATGCATTTTGTAAAAGATGGAAGAGCAAAAAATACAAAAACATGGTCTGACCATACTAGGATGAAGCAGGGTAACCATAAAAGTTTAGAACATTAGAAGATAGATGGGAAAAGGGATGTCAACAACTATGTAGAGGTGAGAGAGAAATAAAAAGATGCAGAATACATATTAGAGAGAGGAACAGACAGTTTGTACAAGAAAGATACAAATTTTAAAGTTACGTGTGATAATAAGCAAGGAAACAGAAAATTTCCATCACCAATTTCTTGATGTAGAGGCAGGTTTCTAGCACAGGTGATTTTCTTTAAGAAAAATGTAGGCCAAATAGTATCCACGGGAGGAAAAAAGAGCAAATGAAAAGTCACTACTGAAAGAAAAAGATGTAGTATCAGAAACTTAAAGGGAAATAGGACTTAGAACACTGGACCTGAGTGGCATGGGGAAGGTGTTGTATAGTGAAAACAAAGAAGGGCTGGCAAAAGTGATGACTTTATCAGTTTGCAGGATGTCTTAAACAATTTCACCAAACTAAGAACAAGAATATATGAGTTTCTACCAAGCCACTTCTTTAATATAACAGAGTTTTATAACAAAGTTTTAAGTGCTTTCATCCACAGACACTGGATGTCATCAGATAATTTGCACTTACAATTGACAAAGTTTTAAAAGACACAATCATTCTCACATGTTATCAATTGAATATATTTAAAATAAAAAAAACAAAGATTAATTAATAAACCTTAAATTCGCTTTTGGTAGTGCTTAGGTTTCAGTAAGCCAGTAATGGCTATCATTTCTTTGAGCCCCTGTAACAAAGTAGTGTTCCTCCATTATTAATTTTCCTGGACCACCCAATGAGTTATATTTAATTTGCTCCAATATGCAAAAAGTAAAATAATGAGAGAGATTATTATTAATATGTTTATATAAAGCATTAGTTAATTTTTTGTTTTTAATTTCAGCTCATATATTCTTTCCCTCAACTTACATTCTGTCTTGCCCACATTGAATGAAGAACATTCATGACAGGTAGCATCTTGTGAGTTGTAATTGAATTTGCCAGATGTGCTTATGACCTGATTTACTACTATAACTTTATACCCCACCTGTATATATCAGCAATAGCTGCAGCTTCCACATTTTGACATATTTTATTTGGTTTTGCTATTTTTGACATCTAAATTTTCAAGAATATTTTTAAAACGTCTACTTTTCTTATAAATAATATGAGGTTTATTACCAAATGTATTTACTATTTTTAGATTGGCATTGATAAATGCCCATTTGTTTGCATAATATTAAAAATACATTCACTGTGCATAGAATAGGTAGTAACAAATGATGTATCATGATTAATTACATTATTATTGCCATTAATGAGCTGTCCATTGCTAGAATTGCCTATACTATTTCCTTGTTGAAGTACTGTAATACTGTCATTGTAGGAACTTCTCTTCATAATTGAAATGTTTGATAATAAGGGAATATAAATGCCTTTTCGACATTTAGTAATAACCTCAGACACTATTGATTTAGTCAAGGCTAATGGATAAATTATTTTTAAAAACATATTTCTTAATAATTGACATTCCTTGATAAAGTCACTGAATAATGAAACCATGCAAGCTGCTCTCACCATCTGACTTTTAACTACTGCCCCTTTCTAATGTTGGGGGTGACAGCTAGTATAATGCAGGAAGAAATTTGAATATACAGGATTCCTATATATTTGTGAAATGAGAGTATTAGTGTCATAGTGCTTTGTTCATGAAACATCCAAATAAGGCATATTATATTCCTGTGTTGTTGTTGTGTCTTTCGGCTTATCCCGGTTAGGGGTTGCCACAGCTGAACTCCGGTCCGCTAATGTTTGGTAGAGGATTTTTACATGCCGAGTTACCAGCCCTGATGCACAACCTTCAACGGAGGCACGCCCATTCACATATGCCTCCACACATAAGACGCTCTAGCTGAGAATCGAACGGGACAACGTCTTGCTGTGAGGCGACAACGCTACTGCAGCACCACTACCGCGGGTACTATAAGAAAATTGCAATAAAGATGTTGTCTGATTTATATAATAAATAAATTTAGGAATTCTCTCCTTGTCATATGGCCACATAATGAATACATCCTCTAAATAACAGGTGTAAAAACTCCACGAAACAGCATATTCAGAGTTAAATATATACTTATACTTCCATTCCATCATGATAATATTAGGGTAAAGTGGATCACAGGTGGCTCCCATTGCCACCCCTTGTTGTTGACAGAAATATTGCCCTTTAAAACGACTTAGATTATAACAGAGTACAATTTCCATTAATTTAACATATGTATTGATTTTGTTCTGTGGTGAGTTCATTCTATATTTCAAAAAATCAGAAAGCCATTCTATACCTACATTATGAGGAATAACTATGAAGAGATATTTTACATGTATTGTTAAGAATATAATGTTGCCCATATATTCACTTGATTGCACTTTACCAGGAAAATCCCTAGAATCCTTACAAAGATATTTCATCTGTTGTACACAACATTTTAGATGATGACCAAAATATTTGGCTTTAAAGGATGTTTTTAAAGTACTGGCATTTACTATGTGTCGAAGCAGAGGATTATAAATATTATTGTGTATCTTGGGTGCACCAAATATTGTAGATGTAAGTGGCTGACCATTAATCAAATATTGATATCCATTAGGACTGATTTGGACCAGGATAAACAAGCTATACAATAAGACATTGATTTTTTTGATAGGAAACATTGATTTCATTCAAAGACAATTCAGAATATGCCTCATCAAACAATATATTATGCATTTTTTGTAGATAATCAAGCTGATCATGATAATGGTAAGCACCCACCCACCCACCTTTATCAGGGTACATAATTCTCAAGTGTCCTATTGTCTTAACAGAAGAAAATGAACATTATATTTTTTATGTTTAAATTTTATTTATTTATTTGACATTTGTTAACTGGGTTAGTCCAGCTGAGCCATAAGCCTGGAGACCGAAGGAGAAAAGCTCCAATATATATATATATATATATATATATATATATATATATATATATATATATATATATATATATATATATATATATATATATAACACATACAATAAAACATGATATCTAAAAACAATACATAGTAGTTGTAGTAGGAATAAATACATATAGAAGTGATAATATAAAAGAAACAAGCATAGACTGGTGTATATAACACCAATTTTGAGTTTACAATTAACAGGTAGTAGGTAAATGAAATTACAGTGTTAGGAAGCACTTTCTGTTTTTGGTATATATCAAATCAAAAAGGCTGTAAACAATAATGTATTGCTTCCTCCTTGCATGTTATGCAATCACATTGACACAAACAGATTTTGCATGGAGAAAAGCCATTTCATCATTCAGCATTGCAATGCAGAGAGGAAGCAGATTACCAAACTCATGATGTAAAGCATAGCAGTGATTCTACTGATACAGGCATTCATAGAAAAAAGGCACAGTATTTCACCTTGCAGTGCACAGTTAGGCTAAGGTATGCTGCTCTCTTGTTTATTATTTCATAGTCATGCATATTCCCACTTGTCCAATAGCTCACTAAGTGAGAATTTGTATCACTGAACTGGAGAAATCTGCACTGCTGAATTGACCACTATAATAACCTACACAAGTACATAGCACAGTCACACACACACACACACACACACACACACACACACACACACACACACACACACACACACACACACAACAGACACGTGTGTACCTACGCTCACAATAATTTTTCATACAGGTTGTCATTAACCATTTCTGGGTAAACCTATAGAGTATTGCATACAAATTGCATACACTTTCCAACATATGTTAAGCATATACATAAATACCCCACTACTTACCTGTCTTGACAATTTGCACAGATTATTATGCAAGTTCTCCATGTTATTATGTGCAGATTCCATCTTGCATAGTGTAAACATCTATGTCTCCCATAGTACACAAGTATCAGTGTAAGCAGTGCACTGCAATGCTTGTACATGATGGGCCCCTGATAGCACTTTTAGGACCAGTGTCAATTTTTTCTTAACTTAGCATATCTGAGTGAAGTTACTGGGCAGTGACCTGTCTATGAATCAGGAAAAACTTGCCTAATATGTAAGGCAACTTGCATGGCTTTA
Organism: Protopterus annectens; assembly: GCF_019279795.1. Lineage (NCBI taxonomy): Eukaryota > Metazoa > Chordata > Ceratodontiformes > Protopteridae > Protopterus > Protopterus annectens. Next base: position 45,683,920 of record NC_056726.1, on the reverse strand, counting down.
AATAGAAGGTAAATGCATCTAGCCATTAGTTGCTAATGTATATATATATATATATATATATATATATATATATATATATATATCAATATATATATCAATATATATATATATATATATATATATATATATATATATATATATCAATATATATATATATATATATATATATATATATATATATATATATACATACACATATACAGAGTAACCGAATCTGGCAGGGTTCACATAGTCACTGGCCTGAATCTAGGTAGTTCTCGGTAGAAATAATAGTGAGCACTATTCATAACTGCAGCAAACCATAGAAATTGGACCACTCCAATAACATGACCTTTGTTCATCATCATTTTCTTTCGGCTGTTCTCGTTAGGGGTCGCCAGAGCGGATCATCTGTTTCCATTTCTTCCTGTCCTCTGCATCTTGCTCTTTCACACCAACCACCTGCATGTCCTCTCTCATCACATCCATAAACTTTATCTTAGGCCTTCCTCTTTTCCTGTTACCTGGTAGCTTCATCCTTAGCATCTTTTTCCCAATATACACAGCACATGCCCAAACCAATGTAATCTTGCCTCTCTGGCTTTGTCTCCAAACCTTCCAACCTGGGCTGACCCTCTAATATACTTATTCCTAATCCTGTCCACCCTCATCACAACCAGTGCAAATCTTAACATCTTTAACTCTCCCACATCCAGCTCTAATTCCTGCCTTTTTCGCAATGCCACTGTCTCCAACCCATATAACATAGCTGGTCTCACTACCCTTTTGTAGACCTTCCCTTTCACTCTTACTGGTACTCGTCTGTCACAAATCACTCCTGACACTCTTCTCCACCTACTCTATCCTGCCTGTACTCTCTTCTTCACCTCTCTTCTACACTCACCATTACTCTGAACTATTGATCCCAAGTGTTTAAACTCATCCACCTTCACCACCTCTACTCCTTGCATCCTCACCATTCCTCTATCCTCCCTCTCATTCACACACATATATTCTGTCTTAGTCCTGCTGACCTTCATTCCTCTTCTCTCTAGAGCATATCTCCATCTCTCCAGGGTCTCCTCCACCTGTTCCCTACTCTCACTACAGATCACAATGTCATCTGCAAACATCATAGTCCACGGGGACTCCTGTCTGATCTCGTCTGTCAACCTGTCCATCAGCATTGCAAATAAGAAAGGGCTCACAGCTGATCCTTGATGTAATCCCACCTCCACCTTAAATGCATCTGTCACTCCCACTGCAGACTTCACCGCTGTCACACTACCCTCGTACATATCCTGCACCACTCTTACATATGTCTTCAACACTCCCGACTTCCTCATAAAATAGCACAACTCCTCTCTAGGCACCCTGTCATATGCTTTCTCTAAGTCTACAAAAACACAATGCAACTCCTTCTGACCTTCTCTGTACTTCTCCATCAACAATCTCAGAGCAAACACTGCATCTGTAGTGCTCTTTCCCGGCATGAAACCATACTGCTGATCACTAATCATCACTTTCCTTCTTAACCTAGCTTCCACTACTCTTTCCCATAACTTAATGCTGTGACTGATCAATTTAATCCTTCTGTAGTTAGTACAGCTCTGCACATCACCCTTATTCTTGAAAATCGGTACCAAAACACTTTTTCTCCATTCCTCGGGCATCCTCTCACTTTTCAAAATTTCATTAAACAATCTGATTAAAAACTCCACTGCCATTTCACCTAAACACCTCCATGCTTCCACAGGTATGTCATCTGGACCAACAGCCTTTCCGTTCTTCATCTTCTTCATAGCTGTCCTTACTTCCTCCTTGCTAATCCATTGCACTTCATGATTCACTATCTGCACATCATCCAACCTTCTCTCCCTCTCATTCTCTTCATTCATCAACCCCTCTAAGCACTCTTTCCATCTGCTGAACACACTCTCCTCGCTTGTGTGTACTTTTCCCTCATTATCCTTTATCACCTTTACCTGCTGAACATCTTTACTAGCTCGGTCCCTCTGTCTAGCCAATCGGTAATGGTCCTTTTCTCCCTCCTTAGTGTCCAACCTTTCATACAACTCTTCATATGCCTTATCCTTAGCCTTCGCCACCTCTCTCTTTGCCATGCACCTCATCTCCTTATACTCCTGTCTACATTCTTCATCTCTCTGACAATCCCACTTCTTCTTTGCCAACCTAGAAGGTAAATGTGCTAATGTATATATATATATATATATATATATATATATATATATATATATATATATATATATATATATATGGGTCTACTTTGAAAGACCGAAACGCTACTTCGCCGACACAAAAATCACCGACGCCAGATAACCGACAACACACAAAACCGACAACACAAAACACCGAACACCATAACACCGACACACCGAACGTAAACAACACATCACACTACATAACATACCCACTAGCCCTAACCCAAACCCTAACCCTAAGGTCCGACACTATCGCACACTCACCCTACCTGCACCCTAACCCTAACTCACTTAACCCACCCCTAACCCCAAGGTCCGACACTATCGCACACTTCACCTACCTGCACCCTAACCCTAACTCACTTAAGCCACCCCTAACCCCAAGGTCCGACACTATCGCACACTTCACCTACCTGCACCCTAACCCTAACTCACTTAACCCACCCCTAGCCCAAGGTCCGACACTATCGCACACTTCACCTACCTGCACCCTAAACCTAACTCACTTAACCCGTCCCTAAACTACAGTCCCTCACTATCACACACTTACCTTACACGAACCCGAAATCCCACAATATCGCACACTTACCTCACCGCTCCTAACGCCGTCACAGTCGCACACTTACCGCGTCGCGATCGCACATTACCCTTGTCGGTCTTTCCGCTGTCGGCAAATCACCCTGTTGGTAAACTTGTTTACCTGTCGTCCATTTGGTTTCGTCCGTCGTCGAATCGACAGTTCGTCTTTTTAGACCCATATATATATATATATATATATATATATATATATATATATATATATGCATACATATAAAGAGTAACAGAATCTGGCAGGGTTCACATAGTCACTGGCCTGAATCTAGATAGTTCTCAGTAGAAATAATAGTGAGCACTGTTCATAACTGCAGCAAACCACACAAATCGGACCACTCCAATAACATGACCTTTGTTGTAGAAGATCATTCCAAAAGAGATATGAAGTTTGACAACAAACTAAGTTGTCCTGGGACATCTTCATGGGGGGTTAGGTTAATATTAGGAGGAGTTAAGTGGGTTGGGGAAGTGAAAGGGTTAAGTGGAGGCAGGGATAGTTGGGAGGAAATGAGATAATGATGGGGAGGGGCTTAAGAGGTTTAGTCTGGTGTAGTTGGGGAATTTGCTAGGGCAGGTTTTTTTCTGTGATGACCTGTAGGTAGTAGTGGTCAGGTAGGTTTGTGGGACTAGTGAGGGGAGTATCTTTCTCAGTGGTACGGATGGGCAGAGCAGGATAGTTTCTAGTAATCTCAGCCTTTTCTATAACATGGGGGTTTTAGGTGGTTTAGGTAGGTAGGGATGCGAAGACTATACTTCTGGGGGGTCGTGCTAATGCAAATCTGTGGTTTTACCGGCTTTCTATCATAATAGCAGAAGCTTTGGTGTTCACTCATTAGGTTTTCTAACCTTGAACTGGGGCTGGCTCCTGGGTTTTCAGGCCTGAATTTTGTTATGGCCATATTTAATAAGTGAATCTCCACTTCCTTTGGAGGACAGTGGGTTTCATGTTAGAATTGTTCTCAGGTGCAGTCCTGTTAATTGCGGCTCTGTGCTGACCTGTTCAATCTGTGCACATTGCTTTTGCAGGCTTAAGGTGTGCCTCGTGTCAGTAGGGACGGCACTTGTGCTGTCTACTTAAGGCTTCCTTAATAAAAAAAAAGGGGGAGGGGCTAAATAAAATAAGTAAATCAACAGAAATTATTCTTAGGGTGAATTTCCATCCTTGGGCTAAGGGTACAATGGGATTAGCAATCAGGATTGAGGCCTGTTATTTGTGCTCTGCCACTATTAATCGAGGCTGCTAGATTTACTGGTAGAGGAAAGATCGTGGTGGGCTGAACATTAGCGTGAGTGGAGTGCGTAGATCCAGACACAGGGAACAGTATTACTGAAGCAGTAAGCCAGCAATTCTGTAGTACTGTTGTATCATGTGGGAAGGTATAAGAACATGCTCATGTACTTCCCTTGGGTGCTTTTCCCTTACCGGGACAGCATGGAAATGTGCGGTTGTGATCAACTCCGTGGTATTCATGTTTCCTGCTGTTGCGTTTGGATTCGGCCACAAAAAACTTGGATTTACTGGCATCTTAGGACTGTATTTAAGTGCTGTGTCCAGCTTTGTCTTTGTTGTTTGACTGTTATTGATTTCTGCTCAGAAGCACTTCTTGATTTGAAGTTGGTGATGTTGTTTTTCATGGTTCTGCTTTGGTGTTCGTGGTGACAGTTTTACTGATTTGTCTGATTTACTACGCGTGGGATTGTTGTGCTTAAGTTGCATTATCAGGAAATCCCTAGCGATATAAATTAGTGAAATAAATGCGGTGCTCTTTAATATGAAAGGCTAAGCATAAGGTTATTACACCAGCAGAAGACTAAATTAATGTACGGTTAATCTGCTTGGCAAACTGCAGTGACATATAAGTTTAAGACGGCATGCTACGTTATTGATAATAGTATATTCAGCAGGGGGATGCAATGGCAGGTTGTTAATCAAAGCAACTGTGATTACTTGCAATGTTGCTCTGGTTTTGGATATAACAATGCAGATGGCTTGAAGAGCGTTACCATATTTAAACAAAGTACTACTGCTTTAGCCAGTAAATTTAAGTAGTAATTAACAAAAAAAAAAAAAAAAAAAGGCTTGGTAGTAGGGACTGACTTGGAGACTTACATGTGGATTTGTATATTAATACCTCAACTTTCTGTAACTATGCAGTGGGGATTGTACAACTATAACTATGAAATGAGCTAAGCAAATTATCTGGGGAATGAGTGAATAACTGGTTAATTTCATGCTTGATAGCAGACCCAAATCCACTATTAGATGACCAAGGCTAGAGATGAACAGTGATGTTTTCCGGTCTTGAAACATGGACCTCTTGTTGGTGGGCAGTTGGCCAGAGGTCAATGGATTCGGATGCTGACTTTTGATTTTGCAAGTTTTGTTTTGTTATCCAACATGGCTTGGTGGCAAAACAACAGCCTCGGGCTATTGGTTGATGAGGAGGAGGGCTCTTCTTTTGCTCGTGTTCACCAACTCACACTGCAAGAAGCTTGGATGTGGAGATGGGTTGTATGTTTGTGCACTGTTTGTCTGTTGCATAGGGAATTTGTTTTGATATGTTGCTGTTTATCTGTAGTTTGATGTGGATAAAGTTTGTTGTGATTGTTTTGCAGTACGGGAACTGGTAGGGGGGGCTTGTTCTTTCACACCCGGTGGTGTGGGATGTTGACTTTTGGTTGCATTTACTCTGTGGCTATGGGGAGTTATGGAACCGGTAGTAAAAAAAAAAAAAAAAAAAAAAAAAATGAAATGAACAGAGTCTATAGGGTTATTTCTTGTGGGGGTTATATTATGGTTGTGGGTATAAATTCACAGCATGGCAAATTAATGTTAATGGCTGATTTCTTCAGTGGCAGAGGTATGACTTTGGGGAGGAGCAGGTAGGATTAGGCTGTAAGGGAAATGGTGCTGATTTTTAAATGTAAGAAATGCCTTTTACACCTCACACTGCAGCAGAGAGATCTGTGGAAGAAGGATACCTAGATAGTTCCAAGGCTAATAGGAGCAATGGGTCTCATAGAATTACAGCCATATTTGGCTATATTACTGATGCATGTAACTTCATACAGATTATAGAAGGAGTCATTACTGGGCACATTGCAGGTGTTTTTGGCTAACATCAAAGACTGAAACAATACTAGCTTCATAAGTTTTACTCATATTTTGACTAGGATTGGGGTCCTTCTGTCATGGTATTGAGAAACCCAAAGTCTTTGAGAAAATAAAGCTGTTCATTTTGGTGGCTGGCTGTGGTTATTTTGTGGGGTACGTGATAGTCAGCGAATATTTTATTTTATTTATTTATTTATTTATTATAGGATTGCAAGGCAGCAGTAATATGTTTTGCTGACTTGCTGTTCTTGCATTAAAATGGATCTGAAATGGAATGCTCCTGGCTGAGCAGATTGGGGTGTCATGGGTTCTCTTAAGTCAGTCGATGTGGTTACTGCACTCTTCATCACGCAAGATTTTTGCTTCTGTATGGCCATTGCGGTGGCTCTAATCAGGGGAATGACTTATGGCTATAGAAAGGGGATGGTGCAGGATGGAGATTCATAGTTGTGGGCACTTTTACGTCATATGTTGTCGCTTCTACAGCCTCAGCAGTTCTCTGTTAGGCATTAGGCAAGCTAGTCCAGCAGGGAGGCATTTGATTATGGCTGCTCTGTCATAGATGTGTGGCGGTGTTGCATTCATTCCTGAGTGGGCAGGATAGTTTGTCTTTGCAGATGTCTTGGAGGTGTGTTATGTCTTTTAGATGATTTACATGTCTTCTCTTTCTTACATATGGGGTTTTTTGGAACACTGCTGCTATAATTTGGAATAGGTGGGTATAAGGTAGAGCCTTCTCTTTACATATTAGAGGATATATGCTTGTCCTTTTCTTTGTAGATGGTTCTGTGCCGAGTACCAGTTGTGGCGATACACAAGGAAGTCACAGATGATGGAAGCAGCAGTGAGCGAAGAGGTTACACATGGGGAGCACAAGGTAGCAACAGTTACCGACTAAAATTGCTGAAGGACAGAAGGCATCATGCAGTGGCTTGAAAAGGGGATCTGAAAGGTAAAGTTTTGATAGGACGGATGTTTTGCCACCAGAAATGGGCACAAGGTGGGTCTGAGTAACCACCTTATTGAGGTATATTAGAGCTCTGTGTTCAGTTAGTGGGAGCTGATTATTGCATTGGTATAGTGGGCAAGTAAGGAAGAGGTAGGTAGGGGGGGGCCAAAGGGGAAATGGTTGGGGATGATTTATGAGGAGTGTGGGAATGAGTATAGTCACGACATTCATAGGAGCACAGGACTTATTAGGCTAAAGCCCTATGGCTCTTGTAAGCCAGTGAAGTTCAATCCTTGCTTTCTTAGAACTTTGGGGTGGTTGTATTTACTCATTCAGTTGTTGAACCGTATATGGGGGAAGGGCCAATGAGGTGTTTGATAGGATGCTGGAGTTTGTTCCTAATGGGTGGTGTCTTTGGGGTGACAAATTTGTTCCTTGAGAAGGTAGTGTTAATGGTACATAACAGATTAAGGCTTTACAGAATAACACAAGGACCATTTCACTTTGTGTTTGGGTCAATGTTGTGAGTAGAGTTTTAAGTAGCATGGTAGGTAGGTGATTGGTGGGGTAGTTTAAAACTGGGTGCATTGTTACAGGGGAGTTAGAAGGTTTAAAGGAAGCTTGTTTGCAGGATAAGGCTGCAGTAGGACAAGTCTTAATTGCCTACTAATGGTATAGGTAATAAAAGAAAAGAACTCTCCAGAAGAAAGGCCAGGGCCAAATAGGGGTTAAGAATGGTTTAGTAATGAGTGAATTGAGGGTTTTTTTGGGTAGGTATGTAGAGTATTTTGTTGCTGAGCATAGATGGGTTTTCGGGAACTAGGTCAAGTGGTGCTGGTTTTTCGCCAGCTAAGGTAGGACATAAAAGTTGGAGTTAGACTGTTCCCTATGGTAATGGAGTTGTTGCACATATTGAACTGGGCAGTTGGTGGGCTAAGGTGATATGCTACGGTTAACAGGGTCTTGGGTGTGAGACTTGCTACTAGTTGTTTGACTGGGTGCCGTCTTGAGTTCAAGGGGTTATAGTTTGTGGTTTTGTTGTGGTTATAGGCTGTCAATACATTCAGGTTGAGCCATGATTTCAGCTTTCAAGGCAGTGGGCTAAAAGGGTATGTGTTCCCTTGGTGTGGATATTCCAGTATTACAACGGGGTCATGGTAATCCTACTTTATTTAGTTTCATTAGGGTGTGTTTCAGTGATTGCATGACAAAGGGGTTTATGATGGGATTCTAAGGTGCTTTACAGATGATGGGTACACCAAATGATGTTTGGCTTGACCCTTCCCTTTATGGGAAGTGGATTGAACAGTTTTGGGTAGAAGGGAGGAGGAACAGCCTGGTCAGGCTGATTGGCGGAAAAGAGAGATAGGCTTGCCCTCTTCTGTTCCCCCTCTGATGTCTAGATGTTCATTTCAAGGATCCGGGGAAAAGAAATGAGTAGTTGGAGGAAGCTTGCTGAATAAACAAGCAAGCTGAGGTAAGGATGGTGCTTATTTGGTAGAAGGTAATTTATGGATGGTGTATGAAGTGAGTTGGGATGCTGCTTCATAAGTAAAGTAAGCGAGCAGAGGTATGGACCCTGCTTGTTGGGCAGGGTGAATAGGTATGCTGCCCTGATTAACAGTACAATGAATGGTGTATGAAGTGAGATGGGACACTGCTTCATAAGTAAGTAAGTGAGTGGAGGTATGGACACTGCTTACTGGGGCAGGGTGAGTAGGTACGCTGCCCTGATTAACATTACAAGGATGTTATGCTGTATTTAGAATCAATTATATCATGAATAGTTGTAATAAAGTTGGTGATCAAAGCTATGTTATGGAAATTTAATAAAGGTCGTAAAATGTCATTTGGTGTGATGTGTGTTATTGAAGGGGACTGGGACAAACAACTTTTATTATAGAATGTTGAGCACTTTTGTCCCTACAACTAGGAACTTCATCAGAACAATACAAGTATAATGAGTCTGCCAGTTAAATAATCTGCCTAAATATCCCATTGGTCAATCAATTTGCACTTTCCTGAACTCTAATAGGAACTGAAGCTATATAAAAGTGAGCACTCCTCACAGTTAATACTGTAATATTATAAACTTAGAATAAAAACACCAGAATAAAAAGGCACACATAAAACACAGGTGAAGGGCATGCACATACTTGCAAAAGTTAAATGTATCTAAAAATAGTTAAATTAAATATTTTATAATTTTTTTTTTAATTGTTTTCATTAAGCATCCAACCCTAACCTACAAGGAAAAATAAACTATAACTTAGTGGCTCTCATTTTTAGCACTGGATAAATAGATATAATTTAATTCAGCCCATGCAGTGGGGTAGCAACCAAGTACACCTGACACAACACTTCTTTATATTCTACTGCCCACCCCTAACATTGTGTGCAAGGATTTCTAGAATACCAAATTAAAAACCCATAAGGTGTTTGCAGGCTTGTGAGTGTTTAAATAGGGCATTGTTTTTATTTTGTTTTCTTAAATCATATACATGTTTATAAATCCTTTTAGATAATTTTCTCTCTGTTTTGCCCACATAAAATGCCTTACATGATTTATATAATGTATGGCTAAATAAACTAAATCCTGTGATTCACAATTTCTGTTGGCAAAAACAACTTTGGTTTTGGGCTAGGTTACACAAAACCCCACTAGTCTGTTTTGAAATAAATGAGCAAAAATTGCACCTTCCACACATAACAGACCCTAGGGGTGGACCAATGGTGTCCTTTTACAAGATCTTCTTAATATTATTATTAACCTTATAAATAACAAATGTGTGTTTTTCACCATATTAAACAAGTTGTCGTCAGTTTTTAAAATAGACCAATTCCTGTTAATAATATCCTTCTCTAAGGAATTAGAATTATTGTATGTAACAGCTATGGAAGAATTAAAATCAATGTTTGCATCATACGAATTGAGTGTGCTAACTGTCCTATTAGGATTCTCTAGTAATGGTGTATATTTCATGGCCCAACCTCTAACTATTTCTTCTTACAAGGCAGTCAAGCAATTGATGAGCTTTCAGTCATGTGAAGTGGACCCATATACTTGTATATGTTTGGCATATACTTCTCAGAAGTACAGGCAAGCACGAAAGGGCTGTGGCTGACTAAGTTTGCGGACGACTGCAAACTGGGTGCTATAATAGAGTCTCCGGCCAACATGGAGATCCTCCAGAAGGCCTAAATGAGACTGATGCATGGTGTCAAAGCCATGGTCTCAAGCTAAATGCAAAAAAATGCGTAGTAATCCCCTTTGGAAAAAACAGAGTACCCGCAAACTACAACATAGGAGGTAATCTCCTGAAATATGAAGAAGAAATAAGGGATGTAGGGACCCAAGTAGATAGTCAGCTTTCCTTTGATAACCATGTTGCCAAAGTGGTTAGAAAATCCTTCTATGTGAACCATCTGATCACGAAAGAGTTTGCATCAAGATCTAAGGATATAATGGTGCCCCTCTACTCTTTCCTCATCAGACCCATTATTGAGTACAATGTACCAATTGCAATGTACCTGGCTAGACATCTCCAGCAGCTGGAGAGACCACAGAGGTACCTAACCAAAAGGATTACTGGCCTCAAACAGTTGCCCTATGCAGCACAATTGAAAAAGCTAAGTCTGTTCTCTGTTGCATACCACTTTCTCAGAGGCGATCTAATGTACAGAGCCATGTCCAACCCAGAATTGTTGAACATTCTCCATCTTAGCAAAACCAAATATACTCAAGCTACATGCTCTAGGGATATAAACCTCAACACAACAATGAATAGAACATGCTGGAGGGATAGATTCCCATCACAGAGACTTCCCTTACTATGGAACAGGGTCCCAATCTACATAAGACAGAGCCCCTCACTATCATTCTTCAAGAGGACCCTGGATGAGTGGATGGGTAACAGAAAGTTCACACCAGGGATCACACCAACAGCACTACTAGATAGGGGCCAAGGGTACTAGCTGCTAGTACAAGGGTCTAGGGAACTACTAAAGGGGCGGTGAATACCGCACAACGTGGCTGGGCTAATATATGCCTTCGGGCAAATAGGCCAGTATCAACCTATGAACCTATATATCTATCTATATATATATATATATATATATATATATGGGTCTACTTTAATTTTCTGGAAATCTTTGATGACAGACGACCGGGAGGAGGGAGAAAAATGACCGACAGGTAAGTTTGACCGAAAAGGTGATGTGCCGACAGCGGATAGAGCAACAAGGGTAGCGATGTGAGCGTGTCTCGAGTTAGGGCGGTCAGGTAAGTGTGCGTTGTTGTGGGATTTTGGGGGTAGGGTGAGTGTGCGATAGTTACGGGCATTTTGTTTTGGGGTGGGTTAAGTGAGTTAGGGTTAGGGTGCAGGTAGGGTGCCAGGCATTTTGTTTTGGGGTGGGTTAAGTGAGGAGTTAGGGTTAGAGCAGTAGTAGGGAGAGTGTGCGATAGTGATGGCATTTTGTTTTGGAGTGGGTTAAGTGAGTTAGGGTTGGTAGGGTAACTGTGCGGTAGTGTCGGACCTTAGGGTTAGGGTTTGGGTTAGGGTTAGTGGATATGTGATTGTGTATGATGTGTAGTTTACGTTGTTTGTGTCGGTGTAATTGTGTTCGTTTTGTGAATTGTCGGTGTTGTGTGGTTTCATTAGGGTTGTTGTTTTGTGTGTCGGTGAAGTGTGGTGTCGGTAAAGTAGACTCATATCTAGATATATATATACATATATATATATATATATATATATATATATATATATATATATAGATAGGTTTACTATTGTTTATTCTAATGGAAAAACATTTTCCGTTCAAATAAACGAATAGTAATAGCAAAAGTAAAAAAACATACCTTTCACAATGTCGACGCATTTGACTCGACATTGTTGTCGAAACCACCACGTTCATAGGTTCGTAGGTTCATAGGTTCATACTAGGCTATCTGCCCTAGGGCATTTATAAGCCTAGCTAGAGTGTGTTTGGCTTTCGTCACCCATTTCAAATTAATTTTGCTATGCCCTTTTTTGAGGTTAGTATACTGTGCCTCTGTCTAACAGTGACACAGAAGTTATACCCGGGATAAACCTACGATCCCCCATCCACTCATCAACATTCCTCTTGAAGAGAGTCAATGAGGGACTCTGCCTAACCTGGAATGGGATTTTATTCCAGAGTGAAGGGAGCCTCTGGGTTATGAATCTGTCCCTCCAGCATGTCCTATTTATTTCAGTGCTGAAGTTCAAGTCTCTCGAGCGCGTAGCTTGATGGGATTTGGATTTTCTGAGGTGCAGCATGTCCATTAAATCCGGGTTGGACAAGGCTTTATACGTCAGGCACATATCGCCTCTGAGCAGGCGGTATGCCACTGAGTAGAGCTGGAGTTTCTTTAACCGGGCAGCATATGGCATCTGTTTGAGCCCTTTGATCCTCTTGGTGAGGTACTTTTGGGGTCTTTCCAGTTGCTGCAGTTTTCTGGTAAGGTACATCCCAAAAGGGGCATTGCACTCAATTATGGGCCTGATGAGGGATGAGTAAAGAGGCAAGATGACCTCCCCGGATCTAGATGTGAATCCCTTCATGATTAGCTGGGCTATATAAAATGTTTTTCTAACCACTTTTTTGACATGGTTGTCAAATGAGAGATTGCTATCAACTTGGGTCCCCAGGTCCCTAATTACTTCTTCCATACTTAATGGACTACCACTTATGTGGTAATTTGTTGGCACTTTGTTTTTGCCAAAGGGGATGACTATACACTTTTTGGCATTTAGCTTGAGGCCATGGCTCTGGCACCAGTTGTCTGTTTCTATGAGGCCCTTTTGGAGGATGCTTGTGTCGGCTGGAGAGTCGATTATGGCGCCCAGTTTGCAGTCATCTGCGAACTTGGTCAGCCACAGTCCTTCCGTTTTGGCCTGTACCTTTGAGAAATATATACCGGACAAGAGAGGTCCCAGGACTGAGCCTTGTGGGATGCCACTTGTAACTGGTTTGGAGTCTGACATGGCTCCAGCAATTCTAACCATGTGGGTTCTGTCCTTGAGCCAGTTTGCAACCCACCTAGTGACATAGGGGTTTATATTTAAGCTGGTGAGCTTATCTGTAATGCCGGAGTGGGGTACTGTATCGAAGGCTTTTGCGAGGTCCAGGTAGGCTGTGTGGACCACCTTCCCCTCGTCAATGGCCTTGGTGACTGCTTCAAAGAAATCGACCAGGTTTAAGAGGCAGGATCTGCCCTTACCAAAGCCGAACTGGGTAGGATCCAGTGTCTGTAGGTCCCCAATATCTTTATTTATAAGGTCCATGATGATCCTTTCCATAGCTTTGCAGACCAAGCTAGTCAGGCTTATGGGGCAATAGTTTCCAGGATCCATTGAGGCACCACCTTTGTGGAGAGGGACCACCATTGCTGTACGCCACTCTTTGGGTACATATCCTGTAGTAAGGCTGAGATTGAACAGTAGTTTTATGTTTGGGTTTAGCTCTTCTTGGAGTTCATGTAGGATGTAGCCCGGGACACCGTCTGGTCCCATTGATGCTGTGTTTTTTGCTTTGGAGAGGGCGGCTCTTACCTGAGCATCTGAGATGTCAGGGGGGCAGCACTCTGCTGGGATAGATATTTGCCCTTTTGGTGGGGGTTGCGCTGAACCTGTCAGCTAGGATGTTAGCAATGTCTGTGGGTTTGGTGTATTTATTTGTCATTTTGGACTAATTCTGAGCATATCTGGGAATTCCCACCCAGGTTCCTAACATAACTAAAGAAAGCCTTGTGATTATCCTTAGTGTCCTGTGCAATTTTTCTCTCGAAGCTGGCCTTAGCGATTTTATGAGTGCCCGTAGTTTTTTGCTAATACTGATAAGAGATGCCTTCCCTTTTTGGGATTTTGCTCTATCATGTAGTAGCTTCCTCCTTCTATTGTATAGTTTGTTTATGGCTGGGGTCCACCAGACAGGACGTCTGCCTTTGGAGGATTGGGTCTTGGTTTTATTTGGGATTGCATGATCCATGCATTCCTGAAGGTGTTCATTGAATGCGTTTATAAAGGATTCTGCGGTCTGGGCCGTATTTTCCACAGGCCCGGGGGCTTTCAAGGATTCCACCTTGGTTTTGAGGAGTGTGAAATTTGCTTTACAGACGTTTTTCACTGTGGTTTTCTGGGCAGGGGGTGGGGTTGGGATGTGAATATCCAGTGAGATTTGTTTATTGTCTGATCTTACTAGTGAGGGATACACTTCTGGTCTGGAGCATAGAGTCCCCATGTTGGTGATGATCAGGTCCAGTATGTTTTCCCCTCTTGTGGGAGTGGTAACAAGTTGTTCCATAGCATTTGAGTTTATAAATTCTAGGAACCTTTGGGCTAGGGTGTTGGAGCTAGAGTAATGCTCCCAGTCTATGTTTGGGTAGTTGAAGTCGCCCAATATAATGGTGTTTGGAGAGAACTTTATATTTTCCAGTGTTCTCAGGAAGGCCGAGTGGAGTTCCTGGGTTTGGGAGGGTGGTCTGTAGCAGGCTATAAACTGGAAGGCAGTTTTACCCACTGTTAGTTGCACATGGATAGTCTCTGATGCTTTGTGCTGTGCCACCAACCTGGAGGTGTGGGTATCTTTGATGAATATTGATACTCCCCCCCTTTTGTGGTTTGGTCCAAGTTTTGGGGCCGAAAAGCATGGTATGAGGTATAACCTGGTAGTGCTGGGGTGCTCTCAGGAGCCTTGAACCAGGTTTCTGTTACTGCACAGATATCGATGTTCTCCATGCTAATGAGAGTTTCGAGTGCATGCATCTTGAGGTTTAGACTTCTGGCGTTGAGTAGCATTACTCTTAGTTTCTTATCCCTTGTGATACCTATGGAGGTGGGTTTGTCTTTTGAGCCTTGCCTAATAAAGGCACTATGGGGGTAGCAAGAGCCTTTGCCAATATCTGAACGCCCAAAGGTGATAGGTGCAAGCCGTCCCTAGCGAAGATTTGTGGCTTGTCGAGCATGTCATCCCAGGCTGACAGGCATTGGATCCCCTTTGAATGACACCAATACTTAAGCCAATTGTTGAAATTGATCATCTTGTCTTCATATTGTGGTATCATTTTTGGTGAGGGTAAGATGCTACTCTAGGTCAGGGTCATACCGGCCTGGGCTACATGCTCAGAGAGCTCCTCTATGTCTCTTTTCATGTAGTCCAGGGAGGTACATCTCAGGTCATTCACACCAGCATGGACAATAACTGAGTCATATTTGTACTTGCCTTGGAGTGCCCTGAGTGCTTGTGTTATATGGCGGATCCTAGCGCGCAACAGGCAGCTCGCCATGACCTTCTCTTTGTTCAGCCTGGTGAGCGGGACGTCAGTGTGCCTGATGATAGAGTCACCTATTACAAGTGTATCAGGTGTGTTGTTTAGCCTTAAGGGCTGTGACTGTTCGGCACACTGGCTTTGTGAGCTATGTGTTGCACGTGTTTTGTTTTGGGGTAGCAGTTGCTTGGGTGTCTGCTTTGGAGGTCTCTGCTGCTTAGGCAGATTTTTATTTAGAGCCTCCGAGTATGTTTTTGTGTGTTTATGTGTTTGGTTTGCTGTCGTGGTAGGTGTATGTGAGACTGGAATTGTAGTGAGTGTGGTTTCCTTTTCCTCCTGACTGGTTACGCCAGTACTGAGTTGAGAGAGCTTAGTCTCCAGTTTGGCTATATGGTTGCATCTCTCACATGTGTTGGAATTTGTTGGGAGGAGGAGAGGGTTGTCTGTGTACATGAGGCAGTTGTAACACTGCCTCAAGATTCCCAGATTCACCAGCTGGTCCGGAGAGGAGATTGACAACTGATCTCTGGACATGTTAGAATAGTATTGGGAATTCCTTTATAATTGAAAAAAAAAGGGCCAATGGGGAACAAGGTACTCAAGGGGAGTTTGTGAGGGTGTAGTGCTTTTAATTTTTTAGCGCTGACCTATATAATTGCTTTAGTGAGCAAGTGCCAGGTAACTTAAATGCAATGTGCTACAGGTAACTTAAGTGCAAAAACGACGAACAGTAACTTTCATTCAAGTGAAACAAGGGAATAAGTACAGTAAGCAAAGCAGATATCACTAGGGATCCACAGAAGCGCTGAAAAGCCGCGTTTTAGGTGGAATTAGCGTTTCAGAGAAATAACAAGCAAACAAACAACAAGCATACAAACAAAGCTAGATTCAGCAGGCCTGGATCTAGTCTATGCTACAGCAAACAAGGTGTACTAATTTCAGTAAGAAACAGTTCAAATATGCAGGCACTATAAGCCTTTAACCAGAAATTCCCAGCTCAGAAGGGCAGAGTCCAGCCTCTCCTCCCATAAGAGTGCAGACCATGAACCTTCTTAATGTAAAATAACTGGCCTGAAGCCCAAGTGCTTAAACCAGAACTAATACACTTTTAGAATAACAGACACTGAGCCCTTAATCAGCAGTTCCTGACTTAGAAGGATGTAAGCTACCTGTCCTGCCACCACAGTGCAGGCTACAAACCTTCCTAATGTAAAACAACTGGTCTGAAGCCCAAGTGCTTAATCCAAAAGACTTAGAATGATAGCTGCACTTTAATCAAGTTACTACCAAGCAGTAATAAATACGATTGAATATTTTAAAGAATGCCTGGATTAGTGCTCAAGTTATACAAACAAAGCTAGATTCAGTAGGCCTGGATCTAGTCTATGCTACAGCAAACAATGTGTACGAATTTCAATAAGAAGCAGTTCAAATATGCAGGCACTATAAGCCGTGTTAGCCATATAGGAGCTGATGTAAATCAAACTCCTATACAGCTGTCATGTTTTTATATGTTTATATATATATATATATATATATATATATATATATATATATATATATATATATATATATATATGTCTATATTACAACATCAAACTCACAGGAGTCCGAACTTAATATCGAACCAAAATGTTCATAATACGAAAATAGCAAAGCCATGGCACACCGATTTTTTTCCCAGGGAAAAAAAATCAGTGGGGCGTTTTTGATGCTTTTCTATGTCCTCTACTGTGGTGTGATCTTGGAGTTGGTATATTTAAGTAGGGGGGTGTAGGGGGCACAGCCCCCCACATTAGTTTAGGTTAAAAGTGTAAGTGTTTTTTTTTTTTGTACCGGAACAGCAAATTTTTTCCCTGGGATAAAAATCGCGTTACTGTGTTTTTGTTTTTCTTGGCTTTCGAATGTCATGGTTCGATATTACAGTGTTCGAACTCCTGTGAGTTCAGCGATGTAATATAGACCTACATATATATATATATATATATATATATATATATATATATATATATATATATATGTATATATACATATATAGGTTCATAGGTTCATAGGTGTGTACAAGGCTAATGACAGGGAGCCTTTACAAGCCTAGCCCATAAGATTAACCTGGCATAGTGCCACCTGACCTTAGTTCCCAGTGCCTCTGTCAAGTAGAGCCACTGGAGTGCTCCTCGGGGTGAATTTTCTACTTCCCATCCACTCATCAAGATTTCTCTTGAAGAGGGCCATTGAGGTGCTCCACTTGACATATATAGGAAGTCTATTCCATAGCATGGGCAGTCTCTGGCTTATGAACCTGTTCCCCTAGCTCGTACTGTTGATTGTGGTAATGAGGCTGAGGTCTCTGGAGCATGTGTTGCGGAGAGATTGGGATTTCTTTAGATGTGACATTTCTAACAGAACTTGGTCAGACATGGCTTTGTATGTCAAGCAAAGATGGCCTCTGCCTCTAAGTAGGCGATATGAGAAAGAGAATAGTTGGAATTTTTTAAGTCTGTCCACATAGGACAAGTGTTTAAGGCCTTAAATCCTCTTTGTGAGGCATTTTTGTATCCTCTCCAGTTGTTGTAGGGGTTTAGTGAGGTACATGCCAAATGGGGAATTATACTCAATGATTGGCCTAATGAGGGAAGAGTAGAGGGAGACAATGACCTCTTTCTTCCAGGATGAAAACCCTTAATAAGGAGATGTGCCACATAGCAGGACTTTCTGACCACAGTGGCAATGTGGTGGTCAAAAGAGATGTTGCTGTCAACCTGTGTTCCCAGATCTCTTATGAATCTTTCTGTGTTTAGTGGACTACCATCAATGTGATAATTCATGGGAACTGGGTTTTTCCCAAAGGGGATGATGACACATTTTTTGGCATTGAGCTTAAGGCCATGGTTCTGACACCAGTCATTGGTCTCAGTGAGGCCTTTCTGTAGGATGTCAGCATCACTCGGTGAGTTAATTATGGCTCCCAACTTGCAGTCATCTGTGAACTTCGTCAGCCAGAGTCCCTTCATGTTGGCCTGAACTTCAGAGAAGTTGATACCAAACAGGAGAGGACTGAGGACTGAACCCTGAGGGGCACCACTCATGACTGGTCGACAATCTGACTTGGAGTCAGCTACTTTCACACTGTGGGTTCTATCTGTGAGCCAGTTTTCAACCCACCTAGTAATATAGGGGTTGATGCCTAGCTTAGTGAGCTTTTCTATGATTCCTGAGTGGGGAATGGTATCAAAGGCCTTGGCCAGATCAAGGTAGGCTGTATGAACCACCTTTCCTTCATCCACAGCTCTGGAGACTGACTCAAAGAAATCGACCAGGTTGAG
Organism: Protopterus annectens; assembly: GCF_019279795.1. Classification (NCBI taxonomy): domain Eukaryota; kingdom Metazoa; phylum Chordata; order Ceratodontiformes; family Protopteridae; genus Protopterus; species Protopterus annectens. Next base: position 45,665,448 of record NC_056726.1, on the reverse strand, counting down.
CAGGCATGATCTACCCTTCACAAAACCAAACTGTGTGGGATCCAGAGTTTGGAAGTTCCTTATATCTTTGTTTATTAGGTCCATGATGATGCGTTCCATAGCTTTGCATATCAGACTTGTCAGGCTAATGGGACGATAGTTCCCACCCTGGTCTGTAGTCGCTCCTCCTTTGTGGAGAGGGATGACTGTAGCAGTATGCCATTCAGCGTTGACAAAGCCTGAGCTGAGGCTGTGATTGAACAGGGCACACAGATGAGGTGCCAGTTCACTCTGTAGTTCATGTAGAACACAGCCAGGGATATTGTCAGGTCCCATAGAAGCTGTATTCTTGGCCTTGGACAGTGCTGTTTTAACCTGTGCAGTAGTAATACTGGGTGCATGGTCCATTGGTGGGGGAGAGAGGGGCAAAGTTGGCACTGAATCTGTCGGCCAGTATATTGGCAATATCTGTTGGCTCGGTATAGGAGGTGCCATTGTGCAACAGCTCCAATCAAATCTGGGTATTGCAGTGGAGGTTCTTTACATAACTATAGAAGGCCTTGTGGCTGTCTTTACTACCTGCTGCAATTCTGTTTTCATAGTTAACTTTAGAGGATTTGATGAGGGATCTCAACTTTTTTTTGAGGCTGATAAGGAAGTTTTTCCAGTCTTGGGACTTCACCTTATTTCTCATCAGTTTCCTCCTTCTGTTGTAGAGTTTGCTTATGGCAGGGGACCACCAGATTGGCTTCCTTTTTTTGGACATATAAGTGCATCTCTCACAAGTCTGAGTGTTGGGAGGTAAGAGGAGAGGGTTGTCAGTGTACAGGAGGCAGTTGCTACATTGCCTCAGGATGCCCAAGCTCACCAGGCTAATAGGAGAAAGCACAGGGAACTGACCTTTAGACATGCCTGGAGGGGTGGGCATTAATAATAAGTACTGGAGCAGTTTCTTTGTAGAACATTTAGTGCTGATAGCACTGTTGTGTGCTACATTAATTGCTACAAGAAATCTGGTAAGTGCTAGACTAATAAGCTAGTAAAAGTGCAGGATATATATATGTATATAAATGTGTGTATACATATATATATATATATATATATATATATATATATATATATATATATATATATATATATATATATATATAGGTTTAATTATTTTAAGTTTAGTCAGAAATATAGATTGTTCTAGAAACAGTATAGGCATTTTAAGCGAATGGATTAGCATACTTATTTTTTGTCAAAACACAAAGTCCTTGAAACAACATGATATCAGCTAACAAGCAGACTTACAGTTTATTCCTTGATGGTTTGCATTACTACTGTATGCATATTTCTAAACATGTAGTTACACATGCAGATTATACTGGTAGCTTTTTATTAGAAACACATGCAACTGAAGAATCATGGTGCAGCCAGAAGCATTCTGTTAATTAAAAGGTCACTGATGCGTTTTGTTCTGCGTCTTTATGCATCGTCAGCAATTGAACTAGTTGTGATGAGGGAATTTATGAAATCTGCACTGCATTTCATTTTTGCTGTTGGTGGGCAGTGAAAATGGGTTTCTTTTAATAGGTTCATAGGTATGTACTAAGCTATCGGCCCAAGGGTTTAAGTAAGCCTAGCCAACAAGGTTCCCTGGCTTACGCCACCCAAGAAAGTTACTTTCCTGTGCCCCAGTCAAAGAATCACCCTTGCCAACTGTCAAACCCAAGACCCTATTAACTACAGCACATTGCATTAGCCCACTAGGCCACGCAGCTCTATAGTGAGCTATGCATTCAGATACAAATAAATAATTTATTATAGACTTTCTTAATATAGTTAATCAGCTGCTTATTTTTGAGCACTACTGAATTTGTTTCTGGCATGGCATTACAAAACAAATACTTTGTTTGTGAGATAACTGAAGTCTTGGTGTGGCATGTAATAGCATGTAACTGTAATACTTTTCCTTCTAGTATACAAAAGTGTAGCAGACAGCACATTGCTTTTTAATGGTAGTTACAGATACAAGTATACAAAACTATTTTGATAATTTCTTCAGTGTCATTCATTGTCTTTCTAATGTGTTCAGTGAGCAGCTATTTAAAGGTAAAACTTTCTTGGAATTCAAAAATGTACTTTTTTCGGCAGCTGGTGAGACCTGGTCATTTTTTTCTATAGATCAGTTTATTAAATTCCATCAGCATACATTGAGTAGATCAATTAGAACTAATGCTATGCCAGAAGATTAATACACTCTTCGTGGGGTTGAAATGTACCGATATTCTCGTTGGTACAAGTTGGAAGTGATCCTTTCCAAGCATCGCAATAAAGGGGATTCCACTGTGGTCTGATCAATGTGTAGCAGAGGTTGTTGCTTCTCTAGTGGATGACATCCTTATCATTTGGAAGGGATCTCCTGAGCAGTGGTCAAACTTTGAACGTGTTTGAAATTTCAATTGACTTTTTATTATTCACAGACCATATTAATTTTGACAATATTGATTATTTAGATGTTATCACTGAGAAAATCAAAGTCCTCAAAAATTACACATGTAATATTTTCAAGAAGAAAGGGTTTTCTAACTCATAGTTACACTTTGATAGCTGTCATCTACCCCACCAAAGGAGAGGTATATTCAAGGGTCAAATCATCTGCCTGTCTAGACTCATTAGTGTGGATAGATATTTTTTTAATGAATTAGAGTTCCTGATTACTGTATTTATTGCACAAGACTATGCCAACAGATTATTGTTAGACATTAAAGAAGAAGTGGTCAGAGGTATGAGTTTTAAGTTTTGCCCGTTGTTGGGCAAACCAAATATGTCTGATGGGACTATTTTGCAAGACATTAATTCTACCTACCACAAGAATGTATGCCACAATTTGTCTTTTGTGATACCCTATACTTGTGACTCCTACAGATATGTAAAGACTTTCTGTGACAATTGGAATTTAATTTTTGCTGGCGAAATGAAGGCCAAGCTGTTTTTTTTCACTAATATTTTTCATTATAGGTCAGAATATCAAAAATGTATGGGAATTTGAACAGGCTACCTCCTTAAGTAAGCACAAGAAAATGACCAAATGCTGTCACCACTAGCAATGTTGTTACATTCACAAAGCACCATTAGTGTTGAAGGATTCAACAGGACTGTGCCTTGTCTCTGCAGAGGGAACTATGAATCCTCTATGGTTGTGTACCTTACACAGTGTGCTTCCAGACCTTCTTATTACATAGGCAAAATGACTCAGAAATTAAAGGACAGAATCCAAGAACATTATTATGATATTAAAAAAGAAAAAAAACTAATGTTCTATACACCATTTAGTTTGTAATAATTTTAAGAAGATTATGTTTTTTATAGTGGAATTCATACAACATAACCCCAGAAGGGGACGCCAACAACATGCTTGAGTTTTGTGAAATATGTTGGCAGCTTAAACTTAATTCCAGCATTTCTCCTGGTTTACATAATATTTCCATCAAGAGTATGCATGCATTTAGGGCTATGAATCTGTGATTGGATTGTGAGGATTTATTTAATTTCTTTTATTTCATCCTTGTGATCTTCCTTTATTTTTACTATTTTACTTCTTAGTTACATGCTTTTCTATGATTCATTGCAGAAGTGTGTGTATTTTAATTACTGTTTTTTTTTTACCTTTAAGAGATAATTCATTTAAGTGAATTAATTTACTTGTTCTTCTGTGACTGAGTCATACATTTTTAAATATGTGGCACATCAAGTTATATGTTTACTCTGATGAAGTTCTGCAATTGTCGGAACAAAAGCACTCAGGTGCTGCTTTAATAAATTAGATTTTAGACATTGCTGTTTGCCCTGTGGACATTTTTTGTTTTGTTTTTTAGTACTTTTGGTGTACGCCTTTTATAAATAACTGTTTACCTGTGCAAAGCAATGGAGCTCTGAATTCTGTTACTGCTCAGCTGTTTTAATTTTATGCCATGGGTCAATGCATAAACTATTTACTTTACAATTCATTGGATGTATGCTTTAAAAGAGTTAGGAATAAAACTTTATTTCAGCACATGAATTTGCCTTAATGCTAATCGTCTGTTACCCATCAGCTGCTCTATTCCACTGATTTCTGCCTTCTTTAGTTTCTTAGGGAAAGATGCAAGCTTTGTGGTCTAAACTCTCACACAAACCAATGTAGCTGCTCAGACAGACTCCTGCAACAAAATGAGTGAAGTTGCCTTGGAAGAGGTCTTAAAACAGGCATACAGCTGTTTTATCTAAAGTTGCTTACTCCTTCATACATCTGCCTTACTTTTAAACATCATTTGATACAGCCCACTTTGCAAAGAAATCATTTCATTTTTTGTAATATTGTTTTATATATTTACATATGTATTTTAATCTAACTGATGAAACTCATCACCATTGTGTATGGTGCTGCAGTGTCTAGGTTAAAGAAATATTCGAAATATTGCTACAGCAACCATCGACACATAGTACTGTGGCAGGTATCACCATGACAACATACAGCAGCAATGGCCTTGCAAAGCACTAAATTCATACACTTGTACTGAATTAGTGATACTGAAACCCATATTTATCTCATGTACTTTGCAAGTTCTTCCCAGGTTGTAGCATTTTTTTACAGCCTTCAGCTTTGATACTGACCTTTCAGATCATTTAGGTTTAGCACAGGTATTTGAGAAATGTTGCATGAACGATTCATATTGATTGACGCTGTTACCTAGCCATTTTCTGCTTGATGTCATTTTTATTGCCAACTTCAGTTTTTTTTCTTGTTTTAGAAGCCTGAGTTAAGGCTTTGCTCATGCTTTACTCTCCCATAAGACATTGAAAAAACATTAGGTCATGTTCTTAAAGCAGCTACAAAAGAAATGCATAAGGAAACAGATCAATGTATGTGCTCTTTCTACAGTTAAAACCATGAATCTTAAAATGCACCAGTATGCTAAGTTTCATTAACTTTGTAAGGTTCTTTCAGTATATTTCTGCGGAGATACGCCAGACATATTTCACTTGCTTCCAAAATCAAGGATAATTTTAGAAAAAGATAGTTTCTTCTGATGGATGACTTAATGAGTGTGTTTGGGAGTAACATGTCTTGCATTTGTTAGCCCACATAGTAACACCTTTGATGAGATAGAGCAAAGCAGCTAAGCTCATTAGTGGCTTCTTTGTGTGTGCCTGCATATTTCTTTGTGGGCTAAGCATTCCAATTGCTGAAACAATTTGAAAACATTCAAAAGAAAATCAGTGATTTGTTGGATGTATTTATTTAAAGTATTTATTTATTTATTCTTTCTATTTAAACAATTTAACATATAACTGTTGCAAAGTGCAGCACCAAATACCGGTTGATAATCATTTAGCAAATAGTTACATTCCTAGCTCACATAAGAAAGTTAATAAGAAATTTCAACACAATTCATAGTATTACATTTGATAACAAAAATGAAGACATGTTTGGCAGAAGAATTTACCTTTTCATGTAAGCAGAGTTCTGATTTTGCATGACATGTATGTTTCCTTTTTTTTTTTTTTTTGTGCCACTGGTGCCTGGTGATCATTAGCCCTCCCCTGGCCAATCAGCCCATTCATTCCTCATCACTGGGACAAGAGTCTTCTAATCTGGCATCTATTACATTTTTGAGCACAGTAATGAGACTGTTTTTCTCCTGCTGATATGTATTCACTTGACTGGGTTAATAACTAACCTGTCACCTTCTGTGGTTATATTTCTCCATTTCAGAACTTATGGCTATGCCCATTTTTTCACTTTATTATATTGGGTCTTCTTGAGCTCTCTGTAAATCAATTAAAAAGTCATATTCCTGCTACCTCCTGCATACTTACTGGAGAATTTAATAGCAAAGACTAGAATATTTGGAGGGATGCTGTTGACAGTTAAGTGGTGTCAGTTTCCCTTCATTTAGCCCCAGTCCTATGTCAGCTGATAGGGAGGGCAATGTTATCTTGGCTGTCACTTGTATTAGTACCTGACTATATATCAGTTGTGTGGTATTGTATGCATGTAAGCTTCACCTTGATGTAATTTTACCTATAGATTTTCTGTAGTCTAAGGCTGCCACAGCAGTCTGAGGGTGAAGACAAGCTCCTATTTCTTTCATATCTTGTAACTAAAACTGACACACTACCCATAAGTTATCTCATAAGTGAACACTAGGCTAACTGCTCCAAAGAGCCATTACAAATCTAACCAATAACCTGAGATCAGAATCAAATTCTGTACATTGTATCGATCAGGTAAAGACATTAGCCATTATGCCAACCCCATTGACTTTGTTAGATTTGTCTTTCAACAAAGAATGCTTTTCATAAAGCACTAGAATATAGCAACGATAAATGTCGTTATGCAGACAAGACAGATAATGATTGTTTGTTAGTAGTTTCAATTAACTTTTATTGAAGAAAGGGCTTTGGGTTAAAAGTTGCAGAACATTCTACATTTTGCAACAGGGTATTACTTTTATTGCACATACACATTACTCCACATAACTTTTAAAATACTGTCAGTTTTCCTTTTTGATTAAAATTTAAAAGGAAATTAAAACAATGGTAAAAAGTGACAATACGGCTTCATGTGCACCCAAGCAATTCTCTAATCATTGCAGTGAGTTGATTAGTAGATTCAATTTCCAAATTCAGTGTTTCTGTTTCTTTGATTTGTCTCTGCCTGAAAGCCAATAGATTTGTTGATTGTAGAAGGCCACATTCAAATGGTAAACTTCCCTTTTGTACTGTTGCATAGTTGCAAGTGGCCAGTTCTTCTATTCCTGCCATTCAGATGGATATTTTGCATTTTATTAGCAATAAATGCAGAAATGCCTAACTACTAAAAGTACTAAATGTCTGGTAAAAGACAGAGCAAGCCAATTTGCTCTTAAGTCAGGAATAGTTCTACACTCCACACTTCTCAACTGTCTCTAATTTTGATTCAAATTTTGTCACTGTCCTTAATCCCTCCTAAAATTGGTGAAATTTGAAGATGTGAGTTACACTTAATAAATAACGGCAATAATTAGAATTGTAAACTTCTTTTATTTCAGAAAATGGATGGTAATTGTCATTCTCTTATTTTGTCAATGTCTCTAGTTATCAGTGCTAATTCCTTGAAATGTATTCCTGATTACAGGTGATTATTTCTGGATTTGGCCCTGATTCTGTTGGGATTTGTCCCTCAAAAATACAAACTAAGCAGAAAAAGTGAAAGAAAGAACTTTATTGACATTTACTGACATTTGGTTTGAATAATGAGGAATGTCCATCTGGGTAGGTACACCAAAACAGAGAACCCTGGGTAAAAAGCCAGCTCGGGTACATCGATAGCCACACAGGGGTAAAAAATGAAATATTTTAATGAAAGATATAATAAAAATAGTTGAGCACTTTCATTCCTTATTAATGTGGGACTTCATCAGAACAATCAGTACATTCAAAACTCAGCTATTTAAGCAACCAAAGGCAAGAAACAATTCCCTAATTAATGAACAATTATAAATTAAAGGTACAAGCATACATTACATAAATAAAGCAGTAAAATGTCATCATTTAAAATATTCTTTGTGATACTAGTAATTAAAACAGTAAAGGAATAGAAAATGACTGTGGCATAAATAAACCAAAAACATAGTAAACAGAGTCTATTCCTTGTAACAATGCCCTTGCTCTATGAAGCATTACTATGAAAGAATTGCTCTCAGCTTCAAAGCACTAATAATAGAAATAGTCATTGATACTAGGATTATCATTCACATTTAGGCACAACTGCCACAATAGCTCTTTGTATTCTATCCAAATACCCCAGGGGCCGCCTCTACGATTCCGAGGTACTTGTTCCAAAAGAAAAAAATAAAAATTATTTGTGTGTTACACAAGCGAGCTTATTTATACAAGACATTATTCTCATTTTTGTTTTTAACATCATAAAGATGTTTGCAAATTCTCTTATGGAGGGGGTGCTCAGTTTTACCTACATAAAAGGCAAAACAGGCATCACAAAATGCTAAATAAATGATTCTTGATGTACTGCAGTTATAACTTAGCTTAAACAAAAAACAGCGTCAATGGTGGGTAAATCAATAACATCCCCTTCACGTATAAAGCTGCATTGCTGACAAGCTCCACACTTTCTAGTACCTAGATGTCCACCGTGGGGTGTGAAATAGCATTTGGATGCTCTGTCTATTCTTTCTTTAATGTTGCTACTCCTCTTAAAAGTGAAATGAGGCAGGTCACCTAAGAACAATAATTTTACATGCTTCAAAAATAATACAAAAACAGCTACAGTTTATATAATTATACCAAATGAGGCATAATATGATAACATTGATTAAAAATAAATACAACTTATATGATAATAATTTAACACTTAGTGAAATCTTAGCCAGCTTAGAGAAATTAAAGGTAAATTAGTATAATACCAACAGGAATCACAATGTGAAGTGAGACAGGAAAAAAAAAACAGGGTTATGCTATATTAGAGAGTCAGTGGAGAAAAGAAATGACTGAAGTTAAGAAGGGGGAGTAAGGAGGTGTAAAGTATGACTAGGTACTTGTCCATATTTAGGGAAATAGTTTGTCTTGGGACTAATCATGAACAAAGCCAGATATTGTCCAAGAAGTCTTCCTGAATTGTTTTAAAGGACTGGATGAAGAGCATTAATCTAATGGATATATGTAAGGATTGTCAGGCCCTAGCATCATGGTATGTGTACAGACTATGCCCAGCAGATCGGATAGGTTTGTGGACAGAGAAGTTTTTGGTCAATGGATCATAATAGCCAAGTGGGAACATAGTTGTATCGAATGGTATTTTAGGTGCAGACAAGCAGATCGATGCTGGATAATTTTATAGGTGATAAGAATATATATACATATATATATATATATATATATATATATATATATATATATATATGTAACTATACATACATACATACACAGAGATATGTATAGTAAGATACATATGTAGAAGGTGCACACAATACGGAACAGCCACTATGCCTACAGTTGCCACCTTACCAACTGGACACTGTATGAGCCACCCATACAAATGACAATTGTTGCCTGCAACATATACACACAATGAGGTCAAAGGATATAGCATCACACACAGGTTTGCATACATGGGAAAGCTTCATTTGTGTACTATTACAGTTGTATATGCCATGTCATATAGCTGTGCATGTGTTAGTTGATGCGTAGTTCTAACCAGTTTAGGCTTTTTAATGCTCTACTGTGGTGGGTTCTGAAATAGCTGCTTGCTGCATAATTTGCCACTTTATTATAGCCTGGAGGGTAGTAAGGATGGGAGTGCCATAAAGCAGAGTGGCTAGTTAGTAAGTAGTGGCAAGTGTAGTTGTTGCATTGGTGAGAAATTTGTTGGTGATTTTTTTAATGCAGTTTTGTATAGGCGGGTCGAATTTAAGATTATCATCCACTATCATCTGTAATAATTTGCTATGGAAGGTGACTTCAATGATTGTATTAATAAGAGAGGGGATTTTAAATTTAGTTTTTTCATGAGAGACAGAGTTGGAAAAAAAGGAAGTTGTTTTTCTTTTTTGAGTTGAGCTTGACTTTTCAGTTACAAAGCCATGGCTGAGTCGCTGTTGAAGCTTCTAGTGTAATTTTTTTGGAAAACTGACAGGTTGTCTTATGTGCATATGAGTGTGTAGTCATCTGTGTATTGCATTAGAGAGGCCTCTTTTCTGAATGTGTGGAAGGTATTGGTGAGAATGTTTAAGAGGAGGGGAACAAAGATAGATCATTGTGTTATACCAGTGGTGACTGTGAGGTATATAGAGAGGGTGGAGTGCCATTTTACTGACTGAATACCTGTTGTACCATAGAAGGGTGGGTTGAAATAGCTGAAATAGCTCAAGTTTGGCCATTTGAAGTTGAAGTTAGTTGTAACAAACTGTGTCAAAGACTTTAGACCAGTTTATAAAGAAAGGAAGAGATTAGTTTGCCATTAACTCTAGCAATATTTCCAGCATCTATAAAAGTTAAAACTGGAGTATTAGTACTTTGGGAGGGACAGAAGCCATGTTGTGTGGAAGACAGGAGTTCTTCTTGCAGGATACTGTTTAGCAATTGTTTTTGAATACACTTTTCAAGTATTTATAAAGTTAGTGATGTCTGTCGAATTTCCTCATTTCTGTATAGGGATAATATGCATTTTTTTTTACAGACAGAGGGAATGTGGGACTCATGGAGTGACTTATTTGTAAGGAGTGAGGCAGGATCAGCAATATTTTGTATCCAGATTGTGTTTATTTTCAGAAACAATGAGGAAATTAATTATGGAAAATTGGCACATTGTTAGTTTAAATAAGATGCTTGGGAAACTATTCCCAGGACTAGTAAAGCTTTCATATAAAAGATATTTAAATCTAAAGGAATTGTTGAATACACCATTATACAATGTGCCTCAATATAAGGTTGGCTCTTTTGCTTGTGGTCGATGCAAGGTATGTAATACGGTGAAGAATAGATGCACGTTTGTCTCTAAAGCGAGATTTACATGCAATTCATGTGGAGTAGTATATATTGTTGGGAGTGGATGCAGGAAGATAAAATGGTATATTGGACAAACAAAGAGGGCAGTGAAAGTCAGAATTCTGGAACACTTGGATGATATTCGGAATGGAAATGTTAGGACTCCTGTGGGGGCAAATTTTAATCAAGAATATGAGGGGAGTGATAGAGCTTTCTTTTTTAGTATATTAGCTCAGCTCAATTCATATGGGAGTGATTTAAGTCAGAAATTAAATATATTAGAAAGTAAAATGATTTTAAACTATAAAACCCTTCATCCCAAGGGCCTTAACTTGGAGGTCAACTTAAGCTAATGGTGTACAAACCTTAAGTTAATGGAGCATAACATTTAATATGTATAATATTCATATTATGAATAAAGTGTATTTATTGTTCAGTTTATTTATTTGACAATACAAATAGCAACTGGTGTTAGTTTAAGAAATTTCTATATACTTATATGTAGATATGTTGGCATGAAGTGTTTAAATACTTTAGATAGTAATGTGTGTTAAAATGAAATGTAGTATAGCACTTTAAGAATGTAATGGAAATTAATTAATGATGAGGTTTTCCTGGTATAAATAGTTTGGATGTATGTAGCATTATATCCTTGAAGGCGAAAAGGTGAGGTACCAGATGGTTACTGCTAAAAGATATTTGGCTTAATCGCTGGTGTCTGCTGTTTTTTTTCATTATTCTAGCTGCTAAGCAGTGTTTGTCTTTTTGTCATAATGAAATAAGAACAAGGTTAACCTCTTTAATTCCAGCTCCTTTGCTATTTTGAAATCATAACTAGGTTATAGATCAGTTAACTGTTTAATAACCTTAATAATAAAATGATGTAGCATTATAAAGAACAGACGCATCTCAGTACTGCTTATTAATAACAATTACATGTATTAACTGGGTAAGCAGACTGGAAACGCACTCCCTTTTCAGTGGTGATTTGCCAGCAAAGTCTAAATAAGTGACTTGCTCAGACTTTAAGACTAGACAAATGGAAGCTGTGAGAATCAAACCCAGAAGTGTTGTAGATCTATGTCTTTCAATACATTATTGTAAACCTTTGTGCCAAGTTGCTAACTTTTGTTAGCATTTTTAGTGTGAACTGGTTTTCATAGACTTTAAGCTATATTCCATTCTTCAATGGTAAAACTAAATGCAAATTCAATTAAACACACACACAAAATGTGAACTCTCCATATATTGTAAATAATGACAGAGAGTGAACTCAAGTTCCTGGAGCAATGAGACAGAAATCATTAGTATGCACTACTGTGCTATCCACATTCTGCTATTGCTTCTGATTTTCAATAGTATTTTTTGTTGAGTGATATAAATTTTACTATAATTTAAATGGCTACATGAAAATTAAAGCCTCCAAAGATTTTATACCAGTAAACTTTAAAAGTTAGTTGTGCCTAACATATATGAATGAATCACGATGATCTGTTACTTAAAGCTTATTGAAATTAATATGAAAGTGTGGCTGAGCACATTATTTTAACATATGTGCCAAGAAAATTATATTACATTGATAAAGGCAAGACATAAAAGATAAATTAATTATAACATTACACGATATTCTTATGTAACACATTTCCTTCCTGAATTGTACAACTGTTTGCTATTATATGTCAGAGAGAGCAGTTCTTTATACTTTTTAAATTATAGTAGGCCTTCATACATTAACATAAGATGTGTACTTAGAGTGCTGCAGTACATGCTCTTAGATGAAAGGGGTTTGTTTGAAATGTATATTTACTAGTCTAGCTAAGCAGCATGTCTATGAGAGGGCACCAGCATTTGAAGAGTCAATCCATACAGATGTGGATGAAACATATTCACTCTCTGCAGAAACAATAACCAGAGATCTGGCCCAAACTCTCAAATTCAGAGGTACAAAACAGGCAAAGCTTGATTCACATTACCTATTGCTCATACAATCAAACTGTTGCACTAACAAATTCCATCGCTGTACAATACAGGGTTTGGTACTGCTTATATCTCAGATGATCAAAGGTGCGATCAATGCGCTTGGTGCTGAAAGAAATGGTTGGGGGGTATGGGAGTGGGTGGTCTACACTGGCTTGCACATACCAGGATTAAGGTCCTCACTGGGCAGCATGGTGGCTTAGTGTTAAGATCTCTGTCTCACAGCTCTATGTGTTGGTGTTTAATTCTGCCTTCTGGTCATTGTGTGGAGTTTGGTTGTTCTCCCACTGACTGTACAAATTTTCAGTGTGTACATTTTCTTGCTAAAAGTGTGATGGTTGTGTGGGTACACTAAAAGCTTTTTTTTTATTACTGTATTTGCATTATCCCTGTGGACTGGGTCATGGTTGAAAAAGGTCAAACTTTTTCAGGAAACGTCTTTCAATCTTCCAGTAATATATTGCACATTCACCTCCTATCTTGCACATTAAAAATTCTCTTCACCCTGATCATAAAAAGATTTCTTTGAATAAAAATAAACATGTCAAGTAAACGTTGTTCCTTTAATATCTAACTGCATACATGAGCAATTTCGAAATATTAAGTGGTATTTACAGTGATTTATTAGGTGGCCTTTTCCTCTTTTTCTCTGCTGGTAGTGTGTATCAGATACACCTTTTTAACTTGGCCCCTAGGAGAGTTTTATGGACTTTGTCATGAGTAATTTTATCAGAAGAAAGTAACACATTTTAGACAAACATATTCTTTGCTCAGTATTCTATATTAAGTAAATAAAACTGTAAGCAAACATGCAAACAAGCTAATACATGAAATGCTAGGAAGATTAAGTGTTACAAACACTTTTCCAAAAATAGACAAATGTGAAACACCTTGTTAGGCAAAACTGAACATAAACTTAACAAATGTGTTCTTGTATTCTGCTTTGAAAACATAGTTTCTGACATGGGTAAAGGGACATTTAAAGTTAAAATGAGCTGTTCTCTGCCCCCGAATTCATAAATACTAACCTTCTTTCCATAATGCACAAAATCATCATTTTTTTATTGCAGAATGATATCTTGTCTGCTGCAAAGATAATTTAATTAAAACATCATAAGAAGTTATATTCTGAAGATGATATTTTCTTAATTGTTAATATAAAAATGTAATTCATATTGCAAGTGCAACTATACATGAAAGGGTGTACAGCTTCCAGTTTTTATATGACTAGTGAAGGTGAAAGCAGTTATGCCTAACAAAGTCTGTGTACACAAGATAAACCAGTGCTCAGATATATCTTGTAGGCTTTGCATCTCTACCTGCGTAGTCACTTGGGATTAAGAAAGAATCACTGACAAAGGGTTGTTGCTGTTGTTGTTGTGTCTTTTGGCTTATCCCGGTTAAGGGTCGCCACACCGGAACTCTGGTCCGCTAATGTTTGGTAGTGGATTTTACGTGCCGAGTTACCAGCCCTGATGCACAACTTTCATCGAAGGCACGCCCATTCAAGAATGCCTCCACACAGAAGACGCTCTAGCTGAGAATCGAACCCGACAACGTCTTGCTGTGAGGTGACAACGCTACCGCAGCACCACTACCACGGATTAATCACTGACAAACGGTATTCATTAGTATTTGTAAATCTTTGTTAAGGCATGCAGGCTAGTAAAGCCAAACTCCAGTAGCTATCGATATGACATGTTTACCCTTTTTATAAAAAAATAAATAAATAAATTAAAAGTCAGGAGCATTAAAAGCAATCTGGCTGAAACATTTGTATGTCCTTGAGGGGTAATTTGCATATTCCCCACGGTCCTCTGTCAAAGAAGGTTTAAAATTTTACATGCACCGAAGTCTTTGGTAGCCAGGATATTTCTGATGATGTTTGCCTATGTGGTGACTCTGTGAGACCTTTTTACTTGTGTTCTTTCATTTTACCATATTAAACAATGTATTTTTGAAAGTATGCTTATTACATAACTACAGATTTGCATCCTGTGGCCTTAATAGGCTGAAGGGAGCTGAAAGAATGACCTTTTCTCAGAAAAGGTCACTATATCAGTCAATAGCAATCATGGTTTTACCATACACTGCAATCTCTATGGGGACTCACTCTGTGATTTCACATCAATGTTCTATGGAACCTTGGCTACTGTGCAGACTACCTTATACAACCAATATTGCTAGTGGCTTTCTTCCATTCCTCTAGAGGTTCCATGTGCCACACTTCCTGTATCACTATCAGCACTGGAGTTATTTAATCTCTGAACTCGCTGTTGCTTCTTAACTGCTGCCGTTTGTTTAATGCTGTTCGACCAAAAGTAAAGTCTTGTAGTGTGACTGTAGTAAGCTATTAGCACTTGTTTATTACCACAGCAACTATACTGTTTGCATTATTTCATCTCATTTTGAGAAAGTGAAGTGAGTCTGACAAAAAAAGCAACCAAACAGCTGATAAGTTAAGCAAAGATAAATCATTAAACACAAAAAATACAAATCATTGACTTCCAGTATGAGAGAAGAGGAAGACTGTGCTATTCAAATGACTCCAAGATGGAGAATATGAAGTCACTGCCACATATCTTTATATATTCAATGACTTAGTAAGGTGTCTCTGTGGGCTTTCCAGTTATTGCATATGTCTGGACAGATACATGGCAATGGGGGGCATTATATTCAATGACTGGCTTTATGAGGTCTGAGTGAAGAGGGACAGTAACATCCCTAGATCTAGACACAGTCCCATTGGTTAAAAGCTGTGCAATATAGAAGGACTTTCTTACAACAATGGACACATGTTGGTCAAAAGATAGGTCACTATCTACATAAGTTCACTCTTTTATGGTGTTTTTACATTTAGTGTTAACATCCACAAAGCATCCTGCCCCCCTTGATTTCCTATGCCTTCACAAGTACAACAGTGCCACAGACACCTATATTAATGGTTTAAATCTTCATTAACAAATAAACAGGACACACTAGGGTGATAAAGTCATTTCCAAATGTATACTCCATTTCTGAAATAAACTACCTATTCATATTAAATACAGTGGAAAGCCTTTCCACCTTTAAAGCAAACCTAGATTATTGGATGGTATCTACTGAATCTCCCAATACCTTTCCTGTGACATGTCTCTTCACAGTCATTGATTCTGTTAACAATATAAAGGAAAGCAAGCCAACTACAACTTAAATTCAACAGGAAAAACAAGTATAAACAAATATCTTTCAATTAACTTCACCCTCCATTCATCGACTATTACAATAGCATTAGGAGGGCTGTTTTATGTCTGTTTATTCGCAGCAGGGAATAAACATGGACAGATGGGTTGTGCAAAGTAACATAGCAGCACTATTCAATGCAATAATTTCAGGAAGCACACATGCAGCTTGTTTCATACACAGGTGCCATATCATGTGCACAAGCTTTTACAGATAATTATTAATAATTTATTAATAGTAAAGGCAATACAGTGGATTCTTCCAAAGGAAGCAGTCAAGGGTTTGTGTCTAGATTGTTTTACATGCCATAGAAGATTCAGACTTGAAGATAATTTTTCAGATGTATCAGATCTGAACAAGTTGACAAACTTAGACCTTTCAGCATGGCAACATGTAGACATACTTCCTTTCATGGAAAACTGCAGATATAAAAGATACCCATCTTCATATTCCAATAAGATCATCTCACAGAAACTACCTCAAGTTCAGATAGCATATCATCAACAACGTCTTGACCTCTGCCATCTGAATATCAGCACCCCCAGAGTATTTACTGGTATTTTCTCATCTCAAGTAACCAAACACACACAAGTTCCATTATCTAGATGGTTGTTTTATTGTGGCAAAGAGAAAGGAATTATAGACTGAACACATATTGGTATTCAGAATGGGCAACTGCTAGAGATAACCTCTGACATATGGACACTTTAACTCTGGTTGTAGCCCTTTACAATTCATGTGGTCTCCCCTACAGTTTAACTGAAATGTTAATGAGGCATTCCATGGGCATGGCATATGATCATTAGTCATATGATCTCCACTGAAAATGCCTTCATTAAGTAATTTATGCATTCATAAAACCATTTGGCTGCTTAAATCATCTTCACAAACCATGTGAATTAACCCGCCCAACACTTCACATGCACCCATTACTTTCAGTGGGAGAGATTGTGTTAGAGATAAGTGTTGGGAAGTTTAGCAGAGAGAAAGTGGTAAGGGTGTATGTATTAGTGTATGTGTGTGGCAGCATTTACATGTCTGTAGAGTGTGTACGTGTGTGTGTGTGTGTGTGTGTGTGTGTGTGTGTGTGCAAGCATGTATGTGTGTGTGTGTGTGTGTGTGTGTGTGTGTGTGCGTGTGTGTGTGTGTGTGTATTTGAATATGTGCATATGTATGGGGGAGTGAATAAAGGGGTGTACATGAAGTAAAGTGCTACTTGGGCTGTCAGTGGTGATTAAAGTAGAAGAGTGCTTCTTAATAGTAATCACCAAGCAATTCCTAGACATGCAGATTAGCTGATAAAGAGGCCTTTCCTCATTGCCGCTAATGTGTATTTTAATCACTGTTTATTTAGATTGAGCTAAGGGGCCCTTAATGTTCATGTGTCATATTTTTTGAATCCTGATCACAGTTTTCTTTTTGATATCAAGAAGTGACAATACACAACAATAACTCATTTGTGAAGTAGCATTTCTAGAAGCAGTCACACACAATTCTTATGCATGTCTCCCTAATAAAAGCAAACAAGCAATAAAACTGTCCTGTCCAGTATAGTTTTCTTTTAGAAAAAAAAAAATATTATGAGTCTATTTGGTTGGCTATGTTTTGCTTTCAGACATAAGCAAACACTAGAGTTAAAAAAGGGGTTGTCTTTTATTCTTTAATATGTAAAGAATGTTTATGTAAGAAAGAATAACAGACGTAGCCATATATGTGACACTACTGCCGATGTAACTTCAAGGTCTAACAGCAAGTTCTTTATATTATGCTTGGGGAGTACATGTCTACCACCTTTCAGTACAAGTCTTCAACTAAAAGTGATCTAACAAGAAAGGTTATTTCAAAGCAACACCAAAGGCAAAGTAGTTTATGTATTTATTATTTATTTTCAGCGGAGGCCCGGGGAGAAAATTCCAACATATTATACAATTTTCATTATAAATTAGCATTAAACAGCAGTGTTACAGGATTATTACAAGGTATTCAGTATCAATACAATGTTATGCAGTGTCAATAATCAGGAGTATAGCATAACTATTTCAAGATGTATAAAAATAAATATGTCATTAAGATGAGTATAGTTTTTGGGGTAAGTGGTTACAAAAACCCAGTTTTATCATGATGTAGTTGCATGAAGGAAAGACAATTACAATAGAAAGTTTCTCTGAGGCAATTTGCTTAACAGATTTTAGAAGACAGTAGAAAGAGTAGTCAAGTAAGATTAGCGAGAGCTAGTGAGAAGAGTGAGTTAAGGGCAGAAAGTAGATTAAGGTATGAGAAGTAGGGGATGTTTAAGGAGGGAGAGTGCAGTGGCAGGACCAGTGACTTTTAAAGTGCTCTTTGGTGGCTGTCTTAAAATGTTTAGGATGTGTAAGGGTCCTGATTTCTTGTGGGAGCCTATTCCAGGCAATAGTGGGGTGATAGCTGTACATGTTGTGTCCAGATTTAGACTTGGATTTGTAGATTTGTAGTAGGTCTTGGTTAGAGCTTTGGAGAGGTCTGGAGGGAGAATAATGGGAGATGAAAGGGGATGGTGCTGGGCAGTAGGAAGGCTGATATAGGATAGAATGGATGATCTGGAGCTGAGAGGGAAGAAGCTGGTGGGGTAATTCAAGCCAGTTTAGGTGTTTTAGAGAGAGACAGTGATGGGATTTGTAGGTTTGTTGGACAGCAAATCTAGCTTCCTTGTTGTAGGTAGATTCGAGTTTGGTCAGGAGTGCTGAGCTAAGATTTGTGAGACTATGAGAATTGTACATTAGACTGGGTAGAAGTTTAGGGTCTGACAGCCTTGAAGGTAACTTTTAATAAAGAAGCCTAGAAATTCATACATTCAGCAGTATGGTAATGCTGTACACAAACAAACAAGGAGTCAGATCCTTCCAAATGTGCAAAAAGGCAAACCCGATATGCAAATGGGTCTTACAACACTACTCCCAACTTTCTTCAGCCCGTATTCCATACGAGTGTTGTTAGCTATGAAATACTCCAGTTAGGAAAATCACTTTAATTTGTGAATGGAAACTAAACCCACAAGCATGTCCATACATTATAGAGATGTGGTGTTTCTTATTCATAGACTTGTTTGACACATGCCACCACAGTCATGGCAAATCTAATTGATCTCTTATTTCCTTGTGTCAGTTTGAAAGATAGATGGTTTCTCCTTTTCATAGAATCAAACCTTAATATAGGCATAGTTTCTATTTATTCTAACTCAGAAGGTACAACCTGAAGCAAAACACATCAAAGCCGACTTATTCACAATGGCTACTTCTTGACAAATTCCTTTAACATATCTGGTTACACTTCCATCATGGCACTTGCCTCAAAACAAATCCTTACTGGCAAGCAAACAAGCCAAACTATTCCATCCCAATCTAAAAACTCTGTTATTGTCACTCTGGGGGATAGTGTTTTGATTCATACTATCCTTTCAACATTCGAAGAAACAAGGAGTCCAATACAATAAAAGTTTCCCTTCAAAAGTTTATGGAATTTGTTACTTGGGCTACTGCAAAAGGCTAAGACATTTGCATTGTCTTATGACACAGTTGTTGGACTATCTAAACCATGTATTTGCTTAACTCTTGGCCAGTTTCATCAATCAACACTCATTTCTGGTAGCCAATCAACACTCATTTCTGGCAGTGTATCTGTCTTCTTACTGACGATAGAAATATCCACTGATAAAGCCTTATTAAGTGATTTCTTCACTTATGATCACAAGATGCAAAAATTCTCCTTCTTGGGATTTGAACTTTATGCAGTAGAAGTTAATGTGCTTACTTTTTGAATGAACACATATAATAAACATAAAACACCCCTCATGGCAAACACTTCTTCTGCTTGTTGGTAGTTTTGGAAGAATGATTATGGAATTATAAGCTCTCACGAGGAAACCACCATATACACTTTTTCATTATAAAAAAAAGTTTCAATAAAGATATATCCAGCTTTTATGATTAAGCTTATATCAGCAGTGACTCTGAATAAGGTCCATACAGCTAATAGCATTTTATCCAAACTACCAGAAAGGAAGAACAATCACTTAGATATGGCTGATTCGTGTAGATAGCCCAGATATTAAACCAAAAGAGCTTGTAAATTTTGAAAAGCTGATCACTCTTTTTGTCATAGTCAAGAGAAGGCTGGCCTGTCAACTAAATTTGCTTAAAGCATTTGGCTGATATACTATATCTTATGGTGAGTTTAATATCATAAGCACTGTCAGGGCACAAACTACTAGTATAATAACAACATCAGAAGCACAACTTTACAAAGTTTCTGCACCAGACATTTTGGAAGCTACCACATGGACTACTGTCCAGACATTTACCAAACATTACAGGTTAGAAGATAGAAGCAGAATATAGAGGTTGCACATGAGTTTACATGGCTGTGCTACAGGAAATCCTTTAATTATCCATTTCTCTGTTGCATTATTATACTGTTAGAGTGACCAATCCTGAAGAAGATAGTAAAGTGTTAAAAGATTCTTAACCATAACACTAGGTTCTAGAAGAGACGTCGCTACAGCAATAAAGCTACCTCTCCATCTCCTATGAAACTTGTATATAGTTTTTAATAGCCGTTTTGATTTGAAAGTTTAACAGTTACTGTAGATCAATATATGTGTATATATAAGAAGCTACCCAAGGGCTTACACAAGTGTATAAATACTGAGCACTTGGAAGTCTGACTGGTATTTTGTAGTTAGCTGTTGAGATGTGAACATGTATGTATATAAGGTCTGGTCTGTTAACTAGTTTGTTCATATTTAAAGATGCTGCTATCCATCCTGATGTGTTTTTATGTATTAAAGCATCTAGATGAAACCCCAAGCCTTCTTATTATTATAACAGAGATGAACAAGTGACATGGTGTCAGAAGTCGCATGTCTAAAGTGACATGGTATCAGATGCAGCATATCTAAAAGGACAGGTACCAGAAAAGGGCATGAAGCTAGAAAAGTCTTGGTAAAAATGATTTAAAGGCACTTGTCCAGATGCTAGTGGAATATAGATTAGTGGATCATACTAAAAAATGTGCAAACTTTGCAAAACAGGTCAGAAATTAATTTCAGGTATTAAAACTTGCTCAGCACTATTTCTTTTCATATAATATGAAACAAGACTTACACAACATTCTAAATGATATTCACATAAACCAATATGTATGATATTGATAAAAATATTCAAATTCCTATGGAAAATTTTGAAATAAAGTTTAAATTGCATAAAATTAATAAAATAAGGGGGAATGACTGCATTTTCGTGAAGTATATGTATTTTCATATTAAACAAAGATATCCGAGTTATCAGAAATGTATAGTGTTCACATGTTTGTGCAGTGTTATAGTAAGGCATATTTCACAAATTACAGCCATTACAGGGCATATTTCACAAAGTACAGTCATTGCAAGGCATATTTCGCAAAGTAAAGTATTTCGGAGTGTTTATTGAGCATGAATGTTGTTACAAGCTCACAGAAAAGTTTGTTCATACATAATTACAAGGGCAATATTTTCAATGTGTTCATATATACTTTGTGGGCATGCCAGATGGATTTCAAAAACCCAGTGCACTTGTGTTTGACAGTAATATTGCTGCAAACTGGAGAGTGTTTGAGCAAGAGTGCGACATTTTCATACAGACTGCATTTTCTGATAAAGATGATCATACAAAGGCATTTATTCCACTTAATTTAGCTGGGTCAGAAGCTATAGAAAGGGAACATTCATTTGTGTATGCATCTGCTATCTATACCAGAGAGGGAGAAAGCCATCATATTGTTGTACCAGCTGAGTCAAGGGAGGACCCTGAGTGCTTAAAATGTAAATTTAGAGAAATAGGTAACCCCCAGACAAATGTTACAATGGAAAGGAACTTATTTTATGCATGGGATCAAAAGCCTGGTGAAACTTTTGAAGCGTATATAACTGACCTGTGAAATAAAGCTAAAAAGTGCAGATTTGTTGATTTAAGCAATGAGGTGATAAAGGACATACTTGTGTGTGGTATAAGAAATTATTCTGTGAGAAAAATTTAGCTTTGTGACAGTGATTTAACTTTGAATAAGGCCATTGAGATTTGCCAACTACATTGCTCAGTGCAGCTCTAGAAGGCACAGTGATAAATCTCATGTTGATAGTATGCAGCACGTGTTAACAGAAACAGGCCCAAACACATGGCAGCTGTAACCTCTGCAGCATCTACTGCTAAACCCCAGAACTTACTAGCAAGTGCCAGAGTTCAGTCAGTCTCAGTGAAGCACAAGAGTGAGTCAGCAAACCCAAAGCATGGGCTCCAATCTAGTTTCATTGCCAACTGTCATAATTGCGATTGTAATCATGAATCTAAAAGGGAAAAGAGTTTAGCTTTTGGTCACCAATGTCACAAATGTAATAAATGGAATCACTTCAACAGATTTTGTAATCAAAAGGCCCACATTTTTTTATTAAAAGGGAACATTTTAAGAAACAAGTTGATCAATTAGAAAGCTATGGAGTAGAATTGCCACCCACTTTTTATGCTGATGGTGAGTCAGTGCTTCATGAAACAGTCAATGCAGTTGATTTAAGGGCAAAAAATGAAGTATTTTGTACTATTCAGATATGTGGCAAACCCACAGAGTTCAAAGTTGATACAAGCTCCAAGTGCAATGTTATGCAGGCAGAAACATTTGCTAGAGTGTGTAAAGATGAAAGGCTTGATTTGGAAAGGTGTGTGAAACTTGTTGCTTATGGAGGTATAGAAATTCAAACTGAAGGCTCAGTAGTGCCTTCATGTTACTCTGCTAGAAGGAGCTATGACTTGCTATTTTATGTGGTCAAAAGGCATGTCCCAGTCATTATTAGGGCTCAGAGACAGTTTGAAAATGGGACTGCTTTCATTTAATAAGAAGTGTACCAATTTAGCTTGAAACACCCTACTCTAATTTTGCCCAGCACATTTTTTTCTACCTATGCTGATCTTTTCCAAGACAAGCTAGGCAAACTTCTAATTATGTACTCTATGACGTTAGACCCAGAGATCAGGCCAGCATGTAAAGTTCCAATAGCCATGCAGGACAGAGTCAAGGCCAAGTTAGATAATTTGTGTGATAAGGTGTAATTTGTTCAGTGGAAACTCTAACAGAATGGGTATCTTCCATGGTGGTAGCTCATAACAAAAACTCAGATGACATCAGAATATGTATTGACCCACGAGATTTGATCAAAGTGCTAAAAAGATCTCATCATCCAATGCGCACAGTCGAAGCAGTCGCAGCGTTGATGCTAAATGTCAGTATTTTTTTGTCTTAGATGCAAAGAGTTCCTTTTGGGAAATTCAGCTTCACAAAAAATGCTCAATTCTCACTACTTTCAGTACTCCATTTGGCAGATACAGATTTTTAAGAAAGCCATTTAGGATAAATTCTGCAATTGAAGTCTTTCTAGTCTGCAATGGAACAATTTTTTTTCTGGGTATCCTTGTGCAATCATAGTATACAACATACTAGTAGGAGGTCGTAATGAAGCAGAAACTGACAGAAACCTCAGAAAAGTTCTAGAAAGGGGACATCAAGTGAATCTTAAGATCAACCCACCCAAATGTAAATTCAGGCTACAAGAAGTTACTTATGTTGGTTATTTATTTGCAAGTACAGGCCAATGACCAGACCCTTCAAAGCAAACAGCCATTCTCAAGATGCCAGTTCCAGACACTGTTCAAGCCCTGCAATGTTTTCTTGGCATGGTCAACTACCTAGGCAAGTTCATTCCAGACTTGAGCCAACGTTCAGCACCACTCAGAGAGCTGACACATAAAGATATATCATGGTCTTGGTTACAGCAACACCAAAGAGCACATGATGTCCTAAAACAGAGAATTGCTAGTCCACCAGTGCTCAGATACTATGATGTTCACAAACCAGTGACACTTTCCTGTGATTCTTTGAAATTTGATCTTGGTGCAGTCATTCTACAAGAGGATCAGCCTGTTGGCTATGCATGAAGAAATATTTCCCAAACTGAGATGCTGTATACCCAGACTGAGAAAGAATTATTGGCAATTGTATTTGCATGTTCCAAGTTCCATGATTATGTTTATGGTAGACCTATCCAGATCGAAACAGGCCACCAACCATTAGTCACTATTCTGAGAAAGCCAATGCATTCAGCTCCAGCAGGACAGTAATGCATGATGCTGAGATTGCAAAAGGACAATTTTAATCTTGTCTACAAGAAAGGCAGACTTCTTTATCTTGCTGATATATTATCCAGATCACCCAGAAATACCACTGAATAGAGTGAAACATCAGTTTCTCATTCGATTGATGATCTTGAAGTCATGGAAGTGAGACATTTTTATTCCACATGTCTTGATGAGTTCAGGGATCACACAGCTACGGATCCAGTTTTACAGAGGCTCGACCACTTTATCAGTCAAGGATGGCTGTCAAAGCAATCTAGCTTACCTCAAGAAGTGCAACTTTATTTTCCATACAGAGATAAGATTTTGTCTGACAAAGGTATCAATATGAAAGGACCAAAAGTAATTGTTTCGAAGTCTTTGCAACCAGAGTATATCACTATCTTGCATTGTGGTCACCTAGGAACTGAATTTACAAAAAGAAGGCCAAGAGAGATAGTATTTTGGTCTTCTATGTCACAAGACATTGAGAAAGCTCTAATGTCTTGTTCCATCTGTAATAGTACAAAGCCACATCAACAGAAAGAACTACTAGCCACAGGCATCTTCAAAAGAATGGTCAACATTATTTGATGTTAGTAGACTCTTACTCCAGTTGGTTTGAGATTGACTTACTTCCTAACCAAGCATCCAGTACAGTCATTACTAAGATAGCCCTATGGGCTCACTCCACTCCCCTAACCTACCCCCAATTCCCACCCACCCCCAGGGGTCCGACACTTATACTTCTAAGCTACACCTCTCTCTCCACCTCCTCCTCCTACTTGCTCTGCCTCTCCCTGCCAATTAAACCACACCCTCTCTACTTTTAGCCAGTCAAGCATCTCTCTACCTAGGTAATTGAACCTTCTTTTATAACCTTACATGTGTCACAGCACCACTCCTACCTCCTTTTTAATACCAGTGATCTAATTATTCACAATGCCAACACATACTATCTCAACACAGCTCAAGCTGTTAGTTATTGCCACACTTTTACCTTGCCTAACCACAGCTTACCTCATAACCTCCTTTGAACACCCTCAATATCCTAATATTCGCTTGCCTCCTAAACATGCTACATTAACTCTCAACATCTCCTTCAATCACATAAATATAACCTCAGTGCCAAGCTACCTACTAGCAAAATACCATAGACTGACCCACACCAAGTATAATCATTTAAAAAAACAGGAAATCTTATACCTAAATTGCCATTTTTAAAATCCTAGGTATAGACCCAAAAGCAACTCCTTACAAGATGGTGGCATCCAACCAAATCCAGGACCAGCCAGTATATCAACATCTAACTATCTTAATCCTACTCCCTTTATTTCATCTACCCCTGCTACACTCATTAACTCACTATACATTGCACAACTCAATATACGCAGCATTAATAACAAACTTGCACACCTCCATGCTCTATTGGATGTGCAATCTTTTGACATACTTTGCCTAACAGAGACATGGGTAAAACCCTATACCCTAGATACTGAAATCACTCCACCTGGATACAACATTATAAGCACTGACCGCAAAAATAGGAAAGGTGGGGGAGTAGCAATCCTTTTCAAAAATAGCCTACAAGTTACCTCCTTGGACTATATACCACCCCCAGAAATCAACGTGGAAACCCTTGCTTCCAAACTTCAGCTAAATTTTAGTAAATCCATATACATCATCGGTATCTACTTACCTCCTGGTAATAATATCAGTATACTCGAGGATATCTTTAGCTCCCTGTCACCATACTTCCCACAAGAAACTATTATCCTAGGATATTTCAATATTGACTGGAAGTGTATCAGTGTTGAACATCCCACTTCCTATATTAAACTGCATGGCTTTTCACAAATCATTTCCTCCACAACCAGAATTAATAAACTAAACAAAAAAGAAACTATCTTAGATTGGATTCTCATAAATAAACACCAACATACTTATACAGTAGGAATTTTCCCAGACAATATCAGTGACCATTCGTTTACCTACCTAATCAAACAAAAGACCAATATTCCCCTTACAGCCACATATAGGACAATAAGGTCCAATAAGGACTTCAACCCTGAACTATTCCAAAATGAACTTAGGGAATGCAATTGGTCCTCTTTAAAAAGCCTCTCAGTAGAAGAGGCTGTTAAATACTTTAACACAAAATTCTTAGCCATCGTAGACCAGCATGCTCCAAAATGTACTATAAGAATTAGGGCTAAGCCAGCCCCCTGGCTCTCTAAAGACACCAGACAAAAAATGCTACTCAGAAACAAAGCTTGGACCAGGTGGAGAGCTACCAAATGTACTTTAGATCACCTAACTTTTAGACAAATGAGAAATGAAACAAAAAAAGCTATTCTCTCAGATAAAAAACAGTTTTACAATGAAATGCAATAAAAACGCCAGAGTAACCCACAAAGGTTTTGGACAAGCATTAATAAACTGCTTCACCCAGGTCAAATTAGGACACTAACCCCACTAGGTAGTCAATGGGAAAACCCAAAGCAAGCTGCTAATGACTTTAATACCTTCTTTACAGAAGCTATGCAATCTCTTGCAAACCAACTTTCCCCTGACGGCTCAACCCTTCCTACCTCCTTTACTAGCTCTCTCCCCACATTTCAAATACAACCTATACCAATACACTTCATCTGTAAACTCATCCACAAGCTAAAACCTTGCACCCCATCAGCCGACCAGCTACCTGCAGAATACCTGCAGAAAGCAGCTAGGGCTGTTGCCTATCCAATAGACATCCTCATAAACAGAACCATAAATGAGGGAACAATTCCATCAATCTGGAAATGCTCTTACATTATCCCCATACACAAAGGAGGGAACTCTAATGAACATTCTAACTATTGTCCTATAGCTCTACTATCCCCCTTGGCAAAAATAATGGAAAAATGCATTCAGAAACAACTACTAAACCATCTAATTCAAAATAACTTACTTGCTGATTGCCAATATGGCTTTAGGCCATTCCATAGTACCACAACTGCCCTCCTGTCCTTCTCTAATTCCATTAACAAAAACAGAAATAATATTCTTACATCTGCTCTCTTTATTGACCTGTCAAAAGCTTTTGACATGGTTAACCACCCACTGCTAATAAATATTCTCAAATCTCTTTCTCTTGATTCTCAGGCCATAAAATGGTTCAATTCCTACCTCAGCAATAGGCAGCAAGCAGTTCTCTGGGAGAATCACCTATCCTTCCACCTGCCTGTTACTCTAGGTGTCCCTCAGGGCTAGGCTCTCTCCTTTTCTCAATCTTCATCAATGATCTATACCTAGCTATTCCACATGCCACTTGTATACAATATGCAGATGACTTGACAATAATTTGCTCAGCCAGTTCCTCATCTGAACCGCAATCAAAAACTCAATCAGTATTTAGTATAGTTGAAACATGGTTTCTTCAATGTTGCCTCCTATTGAATCCTAAAAAAAGCAAAGCTCTTACTATTTACTCCTACCTGTAAATCCAACCAAATTAATTTCTCAATTGCATCTAGAAATGGAACACTCATATCT
This sequence comes from Protopterus annectens, assembly GCF_019279795.1. Classification (NCBI taxonomy): domain Eukaryota; kingdom Metazoa; phylum Chordata; order Ceratodontiformes; family Protopteridae; genus Protopterus; species Protopterus annectens. The sequence goes on along the minus strand of NC_056726.1, from coordinate 45,638,050 downwards.
CCTGATATAACAACCAAACTCCTAGGAGTAACTATTGACAACCACCTCTCCTTTGATACTCGTATAAACAATACAGTAAAAACTGTCAACAGAAAATGGGCTCCCTCTACAGGATTAAACCATTTCTTACTCCATTAGCCAGATCTACTATCGCCTACTCCCACCTAATCTCTACACTTCTTTATACCTCTCCTATCTATACTAACCTGTCTAAACATAATCTCCTGAAACTAGCTAAATCCTACAATAACATTGCCAGATTTGCCACTGGACAATTTATTTTATTTTTATTTTATTTTATTTTACATTTGTTTACCGGGCTAGTCCAACTGGATATAAATCCCTTTTCAGCAGAGGCCCGGGGAGAAAAGCTCCACAATGATCAAAACAGACATTGAGTTTCATACTAAAATACAATTTTGTAGGAGGAAACAAACATGGAAGGCCAAAGTATTCATACAATTAAATTGGCTAATTAGAAGAAAAGCAAATAATAGAAAAGATAGGTTAATTATGACAGAGTTCAGTAGGAGGTATAAAAGGTAGGATCTGGATATATAGGAAAAAAAGAATTAGTTAGTGGGCCAACCCATCAGACAACCCATCAGAACCCATCACTGTCAGAATCTATCACAGCTAGGTTGGCTGGACCTTCAGAATCAGCTAATTTTTAACCAACTTACAATTGCCCACAAGACCCTTTACCAGCCTCATAAGACTCCAATACTATCTTCCCTGATCAGTCCCTACAAAAATCTGAACACTTTACGCTCTTCTAATAAACTACTAGTTTATACAACCAAATCCAACAACATGGCAGGGGGACTCTCTCTTCTCAAATACAGTTGGGAAAAACTGGAATCTACTTCCTAGTGATCTTATATCACTTTCCTCCCTATCAGTTTTCAGACAGAAACTTAAAATATACCTCAGAAAACACTGGCTATGCCCTAGTTGTAACCCCAGCTAACCATTACTTGTTTGTTACACTTTATCATTCTTTCTACTTTCTCTTCTTAGACCAAGTTATTTACTTCTGCTGAAATGATAAATACAAGATAAGTAATCAGCTATAAATTACTTTGGAAGGGCGTTAACCAGATGATATTTCCTACTCTAGATTGGAATAGGAAATTAACTCTTTTGTCATATGTTTTTAATTTGTACTTTGTCATATTGAAAATAACTGTGTAATAAATCAATGTGCTAAAAGTTAGCCTTTGTAACTGTCAAATGAATTTTTTTAATAATATATTTTTATTTTGGAGCTTATCTCCCTGGGCCTCTACTGAAAATGGACATGTATCCAGTTGGACTAGCCCGGTCAACAAATGTAAAATAAATAAAATAAAATAAAGATGAAGCGTCATTTTGCATTACATAGGAGTCCACACAAAGTTATTTCTGACAGTGGCATGCAGTTGGCAAGCGAACAGTTCAAAAGATTTGCTGAAGAATAGGACTTTATTCATGTGGCAAGTAGTCCAGAGTACCCGCAGTCAAATGGTTTTGCAGAATGTGCAGTGCAAAGTGCAAAACAGTTACTTGAGAAGTCTAAATGAGATAATACTGATGTTTTCTTGAATTTCAGAAATATTCCTTGAGATTAACATCTTAGTTCCCCTGCTCAGAGACTTCTGTCGAGACAAACCCGAACCACATTACTAATCAGTAGTCAGTTGTTGGTTCCATGTGTCAAAGATAACAGATCAGTAAAAGCCAATCTGTTGAAAAAGCGCCTAACCCAGAAGGCCTACTATGATAACACCAGTAAACCACTCAATCCATTATGAAAAGAAGAAGTGGTAAGGATGCAAACATCCAAAGGTTATGATCAGATTGGCTTCGTGAAGAATATTGGTCCAGAGCTGAGATTGTACATTACAGAGTCAAAAGGAGCAATTTTCAGGTGGAATCAGAAACATTTCAGACCAGTTTCTGTAGATCAGAGCATGTATATATACCTTTAAGAAGCGTTTCTAGATGTAAGTACGTGCATATAAACACTGAGCATGTGCAGGCAGCAGTGCTATTTTGAGAGAACAGCCAGAGTGTTAACATATATGAGCGTGGTAGTCGGTCTGTTTATAAGTTTATTTAAGTTTAAGTTACAAAGCCTCATTTCTAATATGTTTGTGTTTAATAAAGCTGCTTAAACTGAACCTATAAATGTTTGTCTGTTTTATCCTGACCAGACGAGAGACAGTATCCAAGCCTATACCACAGCAGATAGCCTGTGAGAAAGACTATCTCAGAGTAAGTTGTCCTGTGTTCCAATTGCAGAGGAATTCCAGAGGACATTCCTGTTCCTATGATGAATTCAGAAGTTCCTGATATGAGTTGTGCACTGCAGACTGTCCCTGTTGCTAAATTTAGTCCTAACTGTTATGCTACAAGATATGGTCGAATCTCTAAACCCTGTAGCAGATATGAAGCAACTTGGACATAAACACTGTGTTATGTTCCTGATGTACATAGTAATGCATGCCTAGCTCAGATATTCTTCTGCATAAAGGGCAATCTTTGTAAGAGGGTGGATGTATATCAATATATGTGTAAATACCATTAAGAAGCTATTCAAGGACTTGCAAAAGTGCACAAATACTGAGCACATGGAAGTCTGACTGCCATTTTGTAGTAAGCTGTTGAGATGTGAACATGTATGTATGTAAGGTCTGTCTGTTAACTAGTTTGTTCATATCTAAAGATGCTGCTGTCCATGCTGATGTGTTTCTATGTATTAAAGCATCTAAATGAAACCCCAACCTTCTTATTATTGTAACAGAGATGAACAAGTGACAGTTACTGTCTGAAATAGTTATGCCACTTATATTAGTTTATAAAGGATAATAATTTGAGGTAGACAGAAATGGTTTAAGAACAGAAGAAAACTTGTAGCAGTGTTATCTGTATAAGGGTGTCTAACACACCCACCATGGTTCCATGATAAATCAGCACACGATAGGATTTGTCATAGTGATAGAACATTGGATAGGATTTGTCATAGTGATGGAACATTGGATAGGATTTGTCATAGTGATGGAACATTGGTGATGCAAACTCAGGATAAGAAAAGAAGAGAACAATGATTTGTAAAACAAAATGTTATGATTTATGGTTATGTTGATCTTCGGTTGTGTTAAAAATCTTGTGCTACTGTAGTTTTTACCCATCAGACTGTGTAGTATTACATCGGAACAACCAAAAGACAAGCACAGATATCTTAAAAAAATGAAAAATGCACTTAGTTTTTTTGCACCACTGAAAAATAAAAACTGACCATTAAATTCTTTCGATTTATTATAAGTATTGAATAATGCAGCTGTTTTTAATTAGCTGTCCATTTTTATATTAAGTAGATGCATGTGAATCATGGAAAACATTTATTTTTTCTTTGACTGACTGATTGCATTTTAGCATCACATATAAACACAAAACTGTAAATTAAAAAAAAAGCATCGAAACATCATACATAGGAAAATATTATTTTGTAGGTTTTGAAACTATTCAGTACAGGTGTACGTAGGAAAAATGTCTTATTTACAGAACCAATTTCTTTTCATTTTTCATTTTTTTGGAGTTCTTCTCCCCAGGCCTCTGCTGAAAATGGGCTTCTACCCAGTTGGACTTTCACAGTAATCAAATGTCAATAAACAAATAAATAAAGTTCATACATAGGTGCAACGTGCAGTCATAGCATATTAATCCATTACTATTATAATAATGAATTATTAATACAGGTATTTTAAGGCATGATGTACAAGAAATAAGTAGATTAATTTTACTTTGAACAGCGATGCAAATGTCTTCATGCAGAATATGCTAAATAAAAATGCAGTAGGTGTCATTACACTGATATGGCATTCATGAAAAGAAATGACAAGAAATGTAAAGCCTATTTACTCAGAAAAGTCATTTTACTCTAATAGCATAGCTAAAAGAGAGATTCTTATTTCTGCCAGTCAAATTGACCTTAAAGATGGTTATCCAAAGAAGAGGGTGAGGTACTACCCCCCTCAAGAAACCCCATACACAATTCTATAATCACAGAAGCCAAATGTACAGTATTTATCTGTTTTCTTTTGGAAACAGTGTGAGTCCATTGTGACTAATGAAGCATGAGTAAGTGAATACATTTTTTTGTATATTTTTTGGTTCTTCTAAATGTGATTTGTAGCTCTTAGTCTTCTATCCCTGCCAGCTCCCTAAGTGACCCTTTCATTTTGGCTCTCCTTTCACCACACCATATGAACAGATGAGGAATTCTTTTCTTTCTGTGATGAGCCTTCCTTATGAGAATCCTTTGATTTTGTGGTTCACATGACAGTGAAGCTAAGTTTGCCATTGACAACATATACATCGGATTTTTTTAAAACTTAATATCAAAAATGGCCTTTATGTGTTGTTTAACAGGAGTATATTATCCTGATGTACTGGGACAAGAAATGCAGATAGGCAACCCTACTAATCATCAGCAGATGATTATGGTGTGCATACTTCTTGGCAAGTGGCACCTGCGTTAACTCAATAGTTTACATTCTTCCTTTCAGCCATGTGAATACCTGGTAGGTGGCTCTCAAACAATATGACATGAGCAGCTTTATTCTTTTAGGATAAGCATGCTGGCATCTGCTATTAACCTGGATCCTTAACTAGGTACCATCTCCAGGATATACACTCACTACCTGTCTCCAGAATGGCTGGAATGCAGTCATAGCCTTTATCCTTTTGTGCCAAGGAACCTGTTATAAGGCTAAATCTGTAATGTACTGTTATATGATTAAATAAAATGCACACTACAAACATAAACCATGCAAAACTATTAGCACTCAATGTCCATGAGAAAGAATTTGAAACTTTGAATAAATTTACAATGTTGCATATCATTTCAAATACGTTTTACTTTATCTGTGCACTTAAATGACTACTTAATTAATAACAAACAAGCAAACTTGCTGCAATTCCAGTCTGGAATCTTTGAATAACCAGCATTAGTGTTAATGGCAACATCAAGGTTTTAGGCAGCCTCATGGTGCAAGATGTTATGATCCAAATTATACAATACAGTTGGTCTGATAACAGGTACAGACTGCACTTAGAAATACAAAATTGAAAAAAAAAAAATCTAAAGATTTGACCAATCAAAAATGGGAATTGTTGATAATGTTATTCTGTCAAAAAGTCATGTAAACAAAAATTTAGTAAAAATTGTAATTATTTACAATACAATATGCCTACTCCAGTGACAGTGGTTTTAGTTAAAATTGCACAGTTATGTGAACACATAGAGACTATAATAAGTTTATTGAACAATTGCAGTCTCCAAGTCTCAAAATTGCTTAACAATAATTTATGTGTACGTTACATTATGACTTTCATTTTGGAATTTTACCTTTGCCAAATCACTTTAGTGTTACTTATATTGCCTATAAATAATATTGCATTCAAATTCATTTTTGTAAAACATAGGAAGATCAAACTTAACAAAAGTCACGTGTTTTATAAAAATAAATGCTCTATCTATCTATCTATCTATCTATCTATCTATCTATCTATCTATCTATCTATCTATCTATCTATCTATCTATCTCCCTGTCTATACATTAGTCAGTTGAATTACAATTTGTTTTAAAGAATAGTCAGATCTCCAGATTATTGAAGTAGATCAAATGCACACTTTGCCATATGTGTGTCTTATGCAGAAAAATCGATACTATTTGTTTTCAAGTAAGTGGGTTGGGGTTTGAATATGTGTCAGTATTTGTAGGGTTACAGTAAGGGTAATTGTGTGACTGTTTGCTATTTAGGATTAGGCTAAGAGGTGGTTAAGAGGATCGACTGAGTCGTGTGAATGTGAGAGTGTTTGTCATTTAGGAAGAGGGTAAGGGTTATGTGAGGGAATCATGTTTGACAATGTGTGTGTGTGTGTGTGTGTGTGTGTGTGTGTGTGTGTGTGTGTGTGTGTGTGTGTGTGTGTGTGTGTGTGTGTGTGTGTGTGTGTGTGTGTGTGCCTGCGTGCATGTGTGTGTGTGTGTGTGTGTGTGTGTGTTTGGGTGTATGTGTCTCCTGGTGTCTCATGTAGTGTTTTTTGGGGAAAGGAGTTTATGGAAATGAATGTGTAGGGTTAGGGTTAGAGCCAGGGGCAGGGGTATGATTAGAATGATTTAATATTGTGAAATAAGAGGTTGAAGCCCCCTTCCCCCCATCCATCTTGCTCATGACTGCTAATCCTAACCCTCTCCCTAACCTTAAGTAGGTTTACTTGGTCAACAGATAATAAAAAAATCCACATGGCTTAAGGGAAGGACTTAAGCTACAGAGATAGGATAGGTGTAACTTGCCAAGATGTGTGCACACTCTAGTCCACTAGAAAGGATGAGGAAGAATACCTATCTGCATTTCCTGGGCCAGTATGCCAGAATAAATATTCATGTTGATCACCAAATGAAGGGCATTTTTACCATCAATTTTGCTGATCTAGATGTCATCAATGCCTCAGTTAGCTCCTGCTTCTTTTCTCTGGACTGCTGACAACAAAAAACAGAGGATTCTGATAACATAGACACTCCACAGGAAAAAAAAAATCCCATAAATTATTTTAAATACTAATATGGCTTTGGAAGCCCACTGTTTGATATATTAAGAAACATCTGTTGAACACATATTAGAATAGAAAAAGTTCTAACTGGCTAAATTGCGTTGTGTTTGAGTATTCACATCTAGTGCATGTATCATTTATGGTGCAGACCAGTTCAGAGTTTAGAACCCAGTATAGCGACATTGCTGGCCTTAAACAGTGTGTCATATTAATATATTACTCTGTACTGAAGTAATAGTGTTTTCTAATCCACCTTATGTCCTGGGTAAACAAAATGATCCAGTCTGGCCTGTAGTGTTTCCACCTTCCACATTGGAAAGGCAGTTTTAAATAGCTTTGTGATTTTATTTAATGAAACATTGCAATGGGACAAATTAACACACAATATAACAGGCATTGTAAAACTTTATTTCTGTCAGAAAAAGTATATTTTCATGCTCCATTAATTCATAAGTGTATAACTTACAAGGTAATGGAAGCTGAGAAGTGTGAAATGCTTGACTGAAAAAGCTAAGTATTGCCTCCAGGTGAAAACTGCAGTGCTCCAATATACATCAGGTCATTGGCTCAGATGGAAGGCTACATATTATGTTACATGTTCACCTCCTAGTACAACAATATTCCAAAACACCTTCCACTGAGTATATATAAGCCATATTATATGCAAACTACTCAGGTGACTACACATATCACCCCTTGTACATACTCCAGAATATAATAAGCATCATCCAATTAATTAAATGTTCTTCTATCAATTAATGCACAATCTACAACATATGAACATATGTCAGAATATAAAAGCATTTAGAAGCCATGTAGCTGAAACACTTGATGTTGTTAAAGGGTCATTTGCATATATCCCATGGGCTCTCTATTATATGAGGTTTAAGGTGTCACATAGTGAAAACTCTTACTTGGCTGGGTTTTTCTTGTTTTTTTTTCTCAAGGGTATAGAGATACAAATGGTAGGTCTTTGATAATTGATAGTTATGGTGACAGACTACACTTTGAAACGTACTATTCTCTTACACTGAAAAACTGTTTCTATATCTTATGTATAATCTACACTGTAAAAGTAATGCCCGTGACTCATTACAAGAAATCAGCCTCTAGCATCTTTGCAGGATTCTACTATGAACACATATCCCAGACTTTATTGTGAAATGCTAAGATCACTGAATACCTCACTAGTAGAACATACTTTTATCAAGACATGACGCTTTCCTTAAACTTGGATGTATATGGTTAATTTGACCTTAATAGTTAACAACTTGTCTTGTGGGAAGGCTGAACTGAAACATTCTATAGTTTACTATGTTTCTAGTACATTTTCTGTGACTAAATAGGGGTCATGACTGAGACCTGACTTCAGAAAATGGGGAGCAGTGCATTGGGTGGTATAAATTCTATGCTTCTTTCAGACAGTCATATTAACTTTGTTCTTCTAGCTGTATAGCTGTATGAGTGGGAAAGATAATGCTACCCATTCCACCACTATGCCAGGTTGACCTTTGAAATTACCTTTTTAATGAAGTGGTAAAATGTAATGGAATCTTCCAGTTATTCCAGTGACATTTAAATCATTCCTCATCACTCACAACATGAACTAGTTAGTCCTTAGGAGTATGGTAGAAAAATATTATGAGGATGTTGGAAATACCTTTGTGTCTACATCATGCTTCATCTGTCTGTGTCCAGTTTGGTTTTGCTGTGAATTCAGTAAAGTTGGCAAATTACCTGTTATAAGGGTGAAGCCCATTCCACACATCAGTCCCATTTGAAGAAAATGGTTCAAAAGTATCATTTAAAAGTTAAGATGAGATTTTAAGTTCATGTTGGGAGGCTTGGGAAGCCTAGAGGCTTCTGGTCAAAGTCCTTTGTGTCAGTTCTTTCCAGTCAGCCGGGTATTGGAAGGCACGTACTGGTAAATTACATAATATGGATAAAACTTTTTTATTTCATAAGTGGGAATTGCATAATGCTTTTGTACTTAAAATTTCATTGACAAATGATCTATTTTGGTTAAGCTTGTTATACATCATGGTTTTGTGTGGTTTTAATAGTTTCTAATCAAAATTAAGTGAGTAAGAAAACAATAATTATTAATGTATTTTATTTTACTAATGAATTAATTGATCGTTTATTGTACTAACATACCTGCCTTTAAATCAGTACTGAAACAACAAATGTTCAACTACTGGCTGTGCCCCTGCTCTGATCCAGGCTAATCTCTTCTCCGGATCAGACCAAACTGCATCTCTCATTCACTCTCTCTCCATCTGTACTTCATTCACTCTGTATCATTTACTTGCATACTGATATCAATTACTTGAATAATTATCATCTGTCTCATATCTATGTACCTGTTTACCTATAACTCAGGTAATTTGTTGTCATCTATATTAAGCTTTATTGTTCACATCTTTGTATATATTTGTAACCTATGTAACTTTATGTTATTCTGTATAAAGATTGTACCTGTCTGTATGTAACTGGAGCTTTTCTCCCCAAGCTTCCACTTAAAATGGGTTCTTTATAGACCCATTCAGACCTTCTCGGTAAACAAATGTCAAATAAATAAATAAATAATACATAAATATAGTTGAGTAGTATTAAGATGTAGTAGATGGACACAGATTCCACCACTATAGTGTAAACAGTTAACAAAACAAATATACATAGATTTGTAAAACATGTTAAACTGCAAATCTACTCATGCATTATGTAACAATTGAATAGCTTTCACAAACAGCAGGCTTGTGATGCTTATTTGCAGCCATGCAACACTTCATTGTTTAAAAATGACACAAACTAAGTGTTATAGGTTCCCAGGTTCATAGGAGGTTACTAGGCTAATGACCCTAGGGCTTTTACAAGCCTAGCCATGTTATACCCGTGATCTTTAATTGACCTTGGTTAGATGATTGCTATTTATGGAGCAAGCCTATGATCAGCACTGACTGCCCCTGTCCATGAGGGATATAGGCGCCGACCCAGGGAACTTATTCTTCCATCCAAGTGACTAGGTTGCACTTGAATAGCGCTATTGAGGAGTTCTGCTTCATGTGAATTGGGAGTTTATTCCAAAGGACCGGCAATCTCTTGGAGATATATCTGTCTCTCTAGCATGTTCTGTTAATGTCACTAGCTTGGTTGACATCTCAGAATTGCGTGATTCTTGTCCCATCTGATTTGAAGATGTGCAGCATTTTCATTAGGACAGGGTCAGAGACTGCTCTGTGGGCCAGGCACAAGTCGCCTGTCAGCATCCTGAAGGATACACAGTACAGTGACAGGGCTTTCGGCCTTTCCATGTAGATTATGTTTTGGAGGCCTGAATTTTCTTGGAGAAAAACCTGTGGTCTCTCCAGCTGCTGCAGGTGTCTGTTGAGGTACATGCACGAGGGCGCATTGTACTCTATAAGTAGTCTAATGAGGGCCGAGGACAGAGGAGTTATAACATTCCTAGTCTTAGATATGATGCCCTTACTTATGAGATGTGCAAAGTAGAAGGCTTTCCTTACCACTGTGGACACATGATGATCGAAGTTTAGACTGCTCTCAACCTGTGTTCTCAAATCTCGCACTGCTGGGTTTGCGCATAGGGGGATGCTGGCAATATTATAATTTGCAGGGACTTACTCTTTCCTAAAGGGGATAATAATGCACTTTTTTGCATTTAGTTTTAGTCCATGGTGCCAATCATTTGTCTGTGTTAGCCCATTTTGTAATATGTTAACATCATTGAGGACTCAATGATTGTGCCCAGTTTGCAATCATCAATGAACTTGGTAAGCCACAGGCCATATATTTTCACCTGGACTTCCAAGAAATAGATTCCAAACATTAGAAGTCCAAGCACAGAGCCTTGTGGTATGCTACTGGTAACTGGTCTACTAGTATAGGTGGAATCTCCAACTTTGACAGTATGCATTTTGTTGGTGAACCAGTTGGCTACCCATCTAGTGATGTGTAGGTTAATCCCCAGCTGGGAGACTTGCTCAATGATAACTGAGAGGTGGGTTGTGTCAAAAGCCTTGGCTAAGTCAAAATAAGTAGTATGTACTGGTTTGCCTTCATCCAGGCCTTTGGTGACATTCTCAAAGATGTCCAACAGGTTCAATAAGCATGAGCTACCCTTAACAAAGCTAAACTGAGTAAGGTTAGGAGTTTAAAGGTCACATATGTCCTTCTTGATAAGGTCCATGATGATTCTTTTCATGGCCTTACAGATAAGGCTGGTTAGGCTTATGGGCCTATAGTTCCCAGGGCCAGTTGATGAACCCCATTTGTGCAAGGGGATTACTGTTGCTGTTCTCCACTCGGCTGGAACAAAGCCAGTGCTCAGGCTGAGGTTAAAGAGTGTGCCAAGTGGTTCCACTAGGTCTTGTTTTAAACTGTTTAGTAAGCAGCCTGGAATGTTATCTGGTCCCATAGAGGCCATGTTTTGGCCTTGAATAGTGTGGATATGACCTGCTCTTTGAAGATACTAGGTAGAGAATTATGTTATGAATGCTTAGGGATATAGCTGGTGGGAACATGGGGGGTGAATTTTATGCTAAATCTGTCAGCTAGCAGGTTGACAATTTCCTCATGATCAGTATGAGAGGTACCATCCACTATATGTTAGACCATAATTGGGCTTTCCCTTTTAGATTTTGGACATAGCTAAAGACTTCCTTATGATTATCCTTAGCTAGGAATGCTAATTTAGCTTCATAACTAGCTTTAGAGGACTTTACAAAATATCTCATTTGCTTGTTCATGCTGTGGATGGTACTCTTCCTCTGCTGAGTAACTTCCCTGTTGTTCTGACACATCAGTTTCTTCCTTTTGTTATATAACCTATTTATATGGAAGTCCACCAGGATGGCCTGTTTGTTCAGAAGGACCTGGTTTTGATCCACTCAGGTACAGCTAAATCTATACAGTTGTTTAGGTGGTTATACTGGGAATTTGTGTACTGCTCTGCATAGGAGTCATTGGTGGATGTGTTAGCAAAGGGGTTGAAACTTTTTAGGCCATTGCTAGTAGGCTGTAGTTTGTTTTGGAGAAATTTTTGAGTTTTGTTTTTTGCTCCTGTGGGGGTGTCAGGTCTGAAAGTTATTACAAACAAGACAGTTTTATGATCTGACCTTACCAGGGAGGGCAATGCACAGGGGGCTAGTGAAGTGACTCCCCACGTTGGTGAGTACTAAGTCTAGGACATTTGAGGCTTGTGGGGGTGCAGACTACCTGTTCCAGGGCATTTGTATATACAAAGTCTAGGAATCTCAGGGTGAGCATGTCTGTGTTCATGTATGTTGCTCAGTCGATGGAAGGATAGTTCAAATTGCCCACAACCAAACTGAGTGGCTGTTTAGTGAGTGACTATGTTAAGTCCAGGTAGGCAGTGTGCTTCTCTTGTTTCATGGTGGAGGACCTTTTGCTAACAATGATGTGGTAGGGTGCTTTACCTATAGTTAGTTGGACCTGGAGAAGCTCAAGAGAGTCGTACTGTTTAACCAGTCTCAAGGTGTATATGGCTTTAATGAAGATTGCTACACCTCCAACTTTGGTTCTTTCACACCTGCTTTGGGTGTGAATATGTGCAAGGCATTGTAGTCTTGCATGGCCAGGGTGCTCTCTTTGACCTTAAACCATGTCATTGTGGCTGCAATGACATCAGTGTCTTCCAAGGTGAAGAATGCTTCTGGGAGCACAGTTTCCTGTTTAGACTCCTAGCATTAAGCAGCATAACCTTTAACTGTGATGCATATGTCCCTGTTTTTACCTAACAGCTGAATATGTTTATTTTCTGTAACTATGTTTAGCACTACTACATGAAGTTTTTTTTTTTTTTTTTTGTGAGTTAAGAACATAGTAAACATAGTTTATAGATTTTTGGTAAATCATTAGTGATAAGAAATAAATTTAATCTTATGTTGACTTCTGTGGGAAGCACAACTCTATCTAATATTCACTTTGTGGAGTTTTGCAGTCTTTACCAACCTGCTTTTATATAATTTATACCTGGGTGTTATTGGACAGGGCCATATAGAGAAAACTTTCCAGATAACATACATCTCAATCTCCAAATGCAAGAAATCTGGACCAAGCCAAAAATAAAGGTGGGACAACGTCCCAAATTCAGGGCAGATTTTAAATATCGTTCTTATAAACTAACAATTGCTAAAATAACAGGTTTTGTGTTAGCATACATTTTCTGATGGACTTGAAGTATGAAACACAAATGTATGTCATTATTTAGTGACTCCTCAAAGATTTGCCAGAAAACTACAAATTTTATGATAAATAGAGAAATATATGAAAGAAATATCTGGACATTCTGTGAAAATCTGGACAGTTGATAGGTATGTGTAATAACAGTAAGCAGATTATTCTCTGTGATGATCTACTGATACAAACCAATAAATATGGTTTGGCTTCCTAACTTCTCACCAAGTCATTCGATGTCAACCAACATATAAGCATAGAAATACAGTTGAATGCCCAACACAGTGAGAATGTAATATATAAAAACAAGAATATCAACAGTAAAAGGTAAAAATCATAAAAAATGCAAGGTGGCACCAAAGAGTCCATGATAGGATAGTTTAAGTAAGACTTTTGCAACTACTGCTTGTGAACTGCTCTTTCTTGTAATGGTTATATTAGCAGACTATGGAAGCAAGTGTATGTTGTTCAGCTGCCATACAACCAAATAACTAATACATTTACTTTTTTTTTTTTGCCATGATATAGAGTTGTGGAACCATTCAATATTATGATGGCAGTGCTAGAACTGGACATTGTACTGCTGGAGGGGATCTGAATGGGAATTTAGAATGGAACTTTGTCCTTTCGATGTGAGGTGGGTAAATGGAACTTTGTCCTTTCGATGTGATGTGGGTCAATGGGACTTTGTGCTTTTGATGGGGACTTAAGATGGGACTTTGTGCTGCTGATTTGTGTTGTTGATGCAGCACACCTGTGTTTATTTCATTATTGCTATTGCTTTATTGTGACTTTCAGTTGGTGAGGTGGTGAGGCAATGTGCTTGTGGGTAGTAACTCAATGTTCTATTGTCGATATAGATTGCACAGTCACTGCAATGGACAATATTCAATAAGTGTATAATTCACAGCCATGCAACTTATGTGTTGATTGGAACTTGCATTATAATTTGGTTTTCTGTAAAGGGTATAATAACAGACTGGTAATATAAACCTATGCAGACACCACTGGCCAAAATATGCTGTTCTTTCACTATCCTGACAATATTTGTTTTATGAGAAGTCCTCCTTCTAGTTATAAACTCATTTGGTAGAATGTTTAATTGCTGGGGGCTCTTTATAAGTAAGAATACTACATGTAGGGTTAATGTGTATTTACTCCTTCCAAATATTGTTTTGAAAATCTTACAGCAGAATTAATATACACCAAATTTATGACACTAACTTGGGAAATATTACAAATGGTTAGTTAGTCAAAGGATGTTCTTGGGTTCATTCTCTTCCTTTAGTTGTTTATCTTACTGTGGCAGGGACTCCCCATATGAAAATGTGACATTATAGGCAGCTCAATTCATCATCATCTTCTTTCGGCTGTTCCCATTAGGGGTCGCCACAGCAGATCACCTATTTCCATTTCTTCCTGTCCTCTGAATCTTGCTCTGTCACACCAACCACCTGCATGTCCTCTCTCATCACATCCATAAACCTTATCTTAGGCCTTCCTCTTTTCCTGTTACCTGGTAGCTTCATCCTTAGCATCTTTTTTCCAATATACTCAGCATCCCTCCTCAGCACATGCCCAAACCAATGTAATCGTGCCTCTCTGGCTTTGTCTCCAAACCTTCCAACCTGGGCTGACCCTCTAATATACTTATTCTTAATCCTGTCCACCCTTGTCACACCCAGTGCAAATCTTAACATCTTTAATTCTGCCACATCCAGCTCAAACTCCTGCCTTTTTGTCAATGCCACTGTCTCCAACCCATATAACATAGCTGGTCTCACTACCCTCTTGTAGACCTTCCCTTTCACTCTTACAGGTACTCGTCTGTCACAAATCACTCCTGACACTCTTCTCCACCCACTCCATCCTGCCTGTACTCTCTTCTTCACCTATCTTCCACACTCACCGTTACTCTGAACTATTGACCCCAAGTATTTAAACTTATCCACCTTCGCCACCTCTACTCCTTGCATCCTCACCATTCCTCTATCCTCCCCCTCATTCACACACATATATTCTGTCTTAGTCCTGATGACCTTCATTCCTCTTCTCTTTAGAGCATATCTCCATCTCTCCAGGGTCTCCTCCACCTGTTCCCTACTCTCACTACAGATCACAATGTCATCTGCAAACATCATAGCCCACGGGGACTCCTGTCTGATCTCATCTGTCAACCTGTCCATCACCATTGCAAATAAGAAAGGGCTCAGAGCTGATCCTTGATATAACCCCACCTCCACCTTAAACGCATCCGTCACTCCCACCGCAGACCTCACCGCTGTCACACTACCCTCGTACATATCCTGTACCACTCTTACATACTTCTCTGACACTCTCGACTTCCTCATACAATACCACAATTCCTCTCTAGGCACCCTGTCATATGCTTTCTCTAAATCCACAAAGACACAATGCAACTCCTTCTGACATTCTCTGTACTTCTCCATCAACATTCTCAAAGCAAACATCGCATCTGTAGTGCTCTTTCCTGGCATGAAGCCATACTGCTGATCACTAATCATCACCTCCCTTCTTAACCTAGCTTCCAGTACTCTTTCTCATAACTTCATGCTGTGACTGATCAGTTTAATCCCTCTGTAGTTACTACAGGTCTGCACATCACCCTTATTCTTAAAAATTGGTACCAAAACACTTTTTCTCCATTCCTCAGGCATCCTCTCACTTTCCAAGATTTCATTAAACAATCTAGTTAAAAACTCCAATGCCATTTCACCTAAACACCTCCATGCTTCCACAGGTATATCATCTGGACCAACAGCCTTTCAATTCTTCATCCTCTTCATAGCTATCCTAACTTCCTCCTTGCTAATCCACTGCACTTCATGATTCACTATCCGCACATCATCCAACCTTCTCTCCCTCTCTTTCTCTTCATTCATTAGCCCCTCAAAGTACTCTTTCCATCTCCTCAACACACTCTCCTCACTTGTGAGTACATTTCCCTCATTATCCTTTATCACCCTTACCTGCTGCATATCTTTACTAGGTCGGTCCCTCTGTCTAGCCAATCGGTACAGGTCCTTTCCTTCCTCCTTAGTGTCCAACCTTTTATACAACTCGTCATACACCTGATCCTTAGCCACCTCTCTCTTTGCCATGCACCTCATCTCCTTATAATCTTATCTACTTTCTTCATCTCTCTGACAATCCCACTTCTTCTTCACCAACCTCTTTCTCTGTATACTCTCCTGTACTTCTTCATTCCACCATCAGGTCTCCTTGCCCTCCTTCCTCTTTCCAGATGTCACACCAAGCACCTTTCTAGCCATCTCTCTTACTAGCTCTGCTGTAGTTACCCAGCTATTTGGTAACTCTTCAATGCCACCCAGCGCCTGTCTTAACTCTTCCCTGAATATCACCTCACAATTACCATTTTTCAATTTCCACCATTTGATCCTTGGTGCTGCCCACACACTCATCCTCCTCTTCTTGATCACCAATGTCATCCTACAAACCACCATCCTATGCTGCCTAACTACATTTTACCCTGCCACCACTTTACAGTCTCCAATCTCTTTCAGACTGGCCCTTCTACATAAGATATAATCCACCTGTGTGCATCTTCCTCCACTCTTGTATGTCATCCTATGCTCCTCCCTCTTGTTAAAATACGTATTAATCACAGCCATGTCCATCCTTTTTGCAAAATCCTATACCATCTGACCTTCTGCATTCCTTTGTTTAACACCATACCTACCCATCGCTTCCTCATCCCCTCTGTTCCCTTCACCAACATGCCCATTGAAATCTGCTCCAATCACCAGTCTCTCACCCTTGCGTACAGTCATCACTACTTCATCCAACTCACTCCAAAATTTTTCTTTCTCATCCATCGCACACCCAACTTGTGGAGCATATGCATTAACAACATTCATCATTACACCATCAATTTCCAGCTTCATAAACATCACTCTATCTGACACTCTTTTCACCTCCAAAACACTCTTAGCATACTGTTCCTTCAGGATAATGCCTACGCCATTTCTCCTCCCATCCACACCATGATAAAACAATTTAAACCCACCTCCGATACACCTAGCCTTGCTCCCCTTCCATCTGGTCTCTTGCACACAAATATACCAGCCTTCCTTCGGTCCATCATATCAGCTAGCTCTCTCCCTATACCATTCATACTGCCAACATTCAAAGTTCCAACCCTCACTATCACAGTCCTAACCTTTACCTGCCTTTGGCCATGCCTTCTGCCTTTTTTCTTCCTTCGGCCAACAGTAGCCCAATTTCCGCCAGCACCCTGTTGGCCAACAGTACTGGTTGTGGTCATTGTTAACCCGGGCCTCGACCAATCCAGTATGTATATGTGTACTTTTGTCTGCATGTATGATTTGGCAAGATTTTATGCCGGATGCCCTTCCTGACGCAACTCTCCTCATTTATGTGGGCTTGGAACTGGCACAAAGAAATGTACTGGCTTGTGCATCCCCAGTGGCTGGGTTGTGGTGGGCCCGTCTATGAATCAGAAAGGGCTACCACTAGTGGTTTTCTTATTGTATTTGGGCCTGCAGCTGGTGATAGACCTTTCTGGTTCCCAGCAACTATCTTTCATTACTATTTCTGAAGAGTCATTGTTGATACGATTACAGTATAAGTATACAAGTGACACTGGATACTAGGGTATAAGTAGAGATGCAATGTGTGAGAACAGAAGTAGAGTTAAGTAGCATAAGAAGTGGTAAATAAGGGATATATGTGGAGATAAAGGGTTAGTGGGTAATGAAGGAGAAGAGGGAAGTAAAGCACAGTGATTGTGAAACGATGAGAAGGTGTGCTAGAAGGACCAGGTGAGAGAGATTCAGGTTAGTGTGGAGTGACTCCAGGAGAATGAAAGTGAAGCCAAGACAAATGATAATGATGCAGAGATTTTTGGTGAATTGTGAAGGTAAGAGAGAAGCAAGGATGGTTGGTGAAGTAAGAAGGTAAGAGAGAAAGATACAGATGTTAAATTGGAAAAAAAACAGGAGGGCCTGTGAGAAGGAGCATTAAGTGTAACTGCCAAAGCTGTTGCATTGGGTTGAGTTTTAAACCAATTTTAATGATTTTGTAGTAAAACCAAAAAGGTCAAGTACTTGGTTTAGAAAAAAAAGCTCTACTTGTAAATGACTAATACCTGCTACAGAACATATAGGGAATGATCAACCTTCCAGAATTATGTCAAAATCCAAAACAAGAATGCAATTAATTATGTAGGTAATGCTTCTGCAAGACGGAAGTTGGGGAGAGGCTTCTTACACTAATTATGGAAACAAGGGACAAAGTATTTTATTAAAAGCTGAAGGCTGGCATACAGAGAACAAAGAGAAACAGTAATACCAAGCCAAAACAATATGCTGGATACAGACAAAACTGCAAATGAAGGGAAGCCAGTGGAAGATTACAATAAAACTGTCAGCTAACTCTGCATGTATTTGGGGAGCATATACCCCTGAAGAAAATGTGACAAAATAAGTGATGCATGTAAAAAAAAAGTTTTACTTATTGGAAAGGATATGTGAGGCTAAGTGCAAATATAAATGATTGATCACATTACACAAAAAAAAAAAAAAAAAAAAAAAGAT
The DNA here is from genome assembly GCF_019279795.1 of Protopterus annectens. Lineage (NCBI taxonomy): Eukaryota > Metazoa > Chordata > Ceratodontiformes > Protopteridae > Protopterus > Protopterus annectens. The sequence continues at coordinate 45,619,639 of NC_056726.1, read as the reverse complement.
CACTGAATGTAAGCTGCCAGCAGGTAAGCTGTGCATACTGTACTCATACATACTCAGTACATTCAGCGACCCAATGCAAGATCCAGAAACAGATTCAAACAATAATATGTCACTACGGCAGCTGTCCTGCAACACAGCAATACATGCACATCTTTCTTATTTGCCCTGAAACACACTATCAGTAGCTTCAGTTATACTAGATGTGACATACTACATCAGTGTAGTTCTGCAGTTTAACCAATCATGCATCGGATGTCTATTCAAGACATACCCGCATGGCAGTCTTGTCAGGTCGTTAAAGGCGTCAATTTACTGACTAGTTCATTGAGCTTGGTAATGAATTATTTATAAGGACACTATTCAAAATCCTTTTTATGAGATCACATTTCATTCTTAAAAGTTGGCCAAGCAGTGCTGCTCTTAGCGGTTAACTATTCTTTATGAATCTCAGTCAGCAGTACTTAAGGGTGCCACCAATATATCCTTCCATTTCCTAACGAATACGCCATGCCTCCTACAACACAGCACACCCTTATTTTAGGGAAGGCACACTCCATTTAGCAAGCCAGACCCTGAAGCACCAGTATTCAAGACATACCCACAGCCGAGCATGGCAGTCATGTCAGGTCGTTAAAAGCATCAGTTTCCTGACTAGTTCATTGAACTTGGTAATGAATTATTTATAAGTGCACTATTCAGAATCCTTTTTATGAGATCGCATTTCATTCTTAAAAGTTGGCCAAGCAGTGCTGCTATGAGCTGCTAACTATTCTTTATGAATCTCAATCAGCAGTACTTAAGGATGCCACCAATGTATCCTTCCATTTCGAATACGCCATGCTTTCTACATAAAAGCATACTCTTATTTCAGGGAAGGCACACTCCATTTAGCAAGCCAGACCCTGAAGAACCAGTTTTTAAATGTCACCACTGGGCTTCCGGATATTGGTTAAGGCTGTTGCCACCCCCATCGTGCCTTTTTTAGGCAAGGCTCAAAAGACAAACCCACCTCCTTAGAAAACAAAAATGGAAAAAAACTAAGGGTAATGCTGCTCAACGCCAGAAGTCTAAATCTCAAGATGCAGGCACTTGATGCACTCCTCAGCATGGAGAACATCGACGTCTGTGCAGTAACTGAAACCTGGTTCAAGGCTCCTCAGAGCACCCCAGTGCTACCAGGCTATACCTCGTATCATGATTTTTGGCCCCAAAACCCGGACCGAACCACAAAGGGAGGGGGAGTGTCCATATTCATCAAGAACACCCACACCTCCAGGTTAGTAGCAACACATGAAGCATCAGAGACCATACAGGTGCAGCTAACCATAGGCAAAACTGCTATACAACTGGTAGCATGTTACAGACGACCCTCCCAATCTCAAGAACCCCACTCAGCCTTCCTGAAGATATTGCAGGATATGAATGTATCACAAAATACCATCATACTGGGAGACTTCAACTACCCAAACATAGATTGGGTGCATTATTCTAGCCCTAATACCCTAGCCCAAAGGTTCCTAGAATTCATAAATTCAAATGCACTGGAACAACTGGTCACCTCTCCCACTAGGGGAGATAATATACTAGACCTGATCATCACAAACATGGGGACAAAATGCTCCACACTGGAAGTATACCCCTCACTAGTGAGATCTGACCACAAACTAATCACCACCCCCAGCACAAAAGACCACAGTGAAAAACTTCTCAAAAGCAGACTTCACTCTTCTTAAGACTGAGATGGTATCCTTTAAGCCCACTGTGCCAGTGGATACCACATCCCACAATGCCAAATCCTTCACAAATGCTTTCTATGGACATCTCCAAGAATGCATGGATCATGCAATCCCAAACAAATCCAAGTCCCTCTCCACCAAAGGTAAGCGTTCTGTCTGGTGGACCTCAGCCATAAACAAATTGTATAACAAAAGAAGGAAGCTACTGCACGTCAGAGCAAAATCCCATGAAGGGAAGACATCTCTGATCAACATTAGCAGAAAACTACGTTCTCTCATAAAAACATCCAAGGCCAACTTTGAGAGAAAAATCGCTAAGGAAACTAAAGATAACCACAAAGCCTTCTTCAGCTATGTTAGAAACCTGGGCGGAAACCCTCAGATATGCTCAGAGTTGGTTCAAAATAACAAAAAATACACTGAACCCACAGATATTGCCAACATTCTGGCTGACAGGTTCAGTGCAAATTTCTCCCCTCCTTCACCCCCAAAAGAAGAAATACTTATCCCAGCTGAATGTAATCTCCCTGTCATCTCAGATGTCCAAGTGAGAACTGCCCTAAACAAAGCAAAAAACACAGCATCAATGGGACCTAACGGTATCCCGGGTTGCGTGTTACGTGAACTCCAAGAGGAGCTAAACCCACACATAAAAATGCTATTTAACCTTAGCCTTACTTCGAGATATGTACCTGAACACTGGCGTACAGCAACAGTGGTCCCACTCCACAAGGGGGGTGCCTCTACAGATCCTGGAAACTACCGCCCCATAAGCTTAACCAGCCTGGTATGCAAAGCTATAGAAAGAATCATTATGGAACTCATAAACAGAGACATAGGGGACCTACAGACACTTGACCCCACCCAGTTCGGCTTTGTAAAGGGCAGATCCTGCCTTTTAAACCTGGTTGACTTTTTCGATACAGTCACTAGAGCCATTGATGAGGGCAAAGCAGTCCATACAGCATACCTGGACTTGGCTAAGGCCTTCGACACAATACCCCACTCAGGCATCATTGATAAGCTCAACAGCTTAAAAGTAAACCCTTATGTCACTAGATGGGTTGCAAACTGGCTAAAGGACAGAACCCAAAAAGTTAAAATCGCTGGAGCAATGTCAGACTCAAAGCCAGTCACAAGTGGTGTCCCACAGGGATCTGTCCTGGGACCCCTCTTGTTCGGCATTTACTTCTCAGATGTTAAAACAAACATGGGAGGGCTATGGCTGACGAAGTTCGCAGATGACTGCAAACTAGGCGCCATAGTCGATACACCAGCAGACACACACATCCTACAAAAAGCCCTCACAGAAACGGACAACTGGTGCTGGAGTCACGGCCTTAAACTAAATGCCAAAAAATGTATAGTCATCCCCTTTGGGAAAAACAAAGTACCCACAAATTATCACATAGACAGCAACCCACTGAGTACGGAAAAAGTAATCAGAGACCTAGGGACCCAAGTCGACAGCGACCTCTCATTTGACACCCACGTTGCCAAAGTGGTTAGAAAAACATTCTACCTTGCACACCTCATCATGAAAGGATTCACATCCAGATCCAAGGATGTCATTGTACCCCTATATTCCTCCCTCATCAGACCCATGATTGAGTACAATGCCCCATTTGGTATGTACCTCACCCAGCATTTGCAACAGCTGGAGAGACCACAAAAGTACCTCACCAAGAGGATCAAGGGTCTCCAACATATGTCTTATTCTGCCAGACTAAAGAAACTTCAGCTCTATTCAGTAGCATACCGCCTGCTCAGAGGTGATCTCTGCCTGACGTACAAGGCCATGTCAAATCAGGATCTGATGGACATGCTCCACCTCAAAAAATCCAAATCCATCAGGACCACGAGAGCTAAAGACTTAAACCTCGGCACAAGTATGAATAGGACATGCTGGAGGGATAGATTCATAACCCAGAGGCTTCCCATGCTTTGGAACAAGATCCCAGTTCATATTAGGCAGAGCCCCTCACTGACTCTCTTCAAGAGAAATCTTGATGAGTGGATGGGAGATCGTAAGTTTACCCCAGGGGTCACATCTGTGTCACTGCTAGACAGGGGCACAGTAAACTAATTCTATTATATAAGGGGACCTTCATTGTGTCACTACTAGACAGAGGCACAGTATTCTAAATTTATTCTGTACATTTTTTGTACCATTTCATGGGGTGGCAAAAGCCACATCACTATGGCTAGGCTTACAAATGCCCCAGGGCAGATAGCCTAGTACTATACTATGAAACTATGAAACTATGAAACATGATACAGAAGATATGGATGCATAAGAAAATTGCTCAGTGCAACTCCTCAGCCCACCTGTCTACTGTCACCCTTGCAGAAACCAAAGTGCCCCCATTTTCCTCCCAGCCTTGCCTGCTCATACTATCCAAAGTGCTTTTGTTTTGTTTTCTCACATTTTGTCTTGTCAGCTTTTCCCTACATCTGCGCAACACATCCTAAACTGGCCAAGACTATACTATACTAAATACAGAGGGTCTGACAGACAATAAGCCCCCAGGAGCTATGGGGTTCTAAATTGTCTGAGGTGCATTTTGGAGCTTTTTTCTACAACCTTTGGTCCAGTTGTGGCCTGAACAAAAATCATGACTAAGGATTTTTTTTCTTTGAAGGAAGAAATAGGTTATATCCAAGGTGTAATGTTTAAGGCAGATGACACAGTAGTTATCACAAAACTGAGTAGTAGTTATCCATAAACTGATAATAAAATGCTTGTGAGGACATATATATCTTGTTTGAGATTAATGCCTTCCTACTATCCCTGTCCCCCCCCCAAAAGAAGATAGTGATTTTTAAAAAGGAATGAAAGCCAAAGGACAAGTGAACATAGTTATATATTTTAAGTTCTGCTGTCATGCATCTATACAACATATCTTATCAGCCCTAACCCCAAAAGAATGAAACCTTCTGTGTATCCCTTTGAAGTCAAAATAGGATGAAAGTGAAAGAACCAACAGAGTACAAAACATATTTCAACCTATTGCTATCGACTGTACATATGCAGCATGGCTCCTTTCCCCATACCTCCAGAAAATATCTTCCTTTATACTCCCGATTTCAGTTGTGAAGAAAGAGAAAAAAATAACACCTGCAGTAATTCATTCCAACTTTCCCCTAGACAAGCTATAGTGACCTTCTGTGCATACCAATGAGGTGTGAGTTTGAGCAAAGATAAATAAATAATGTCTGCACTGTCCATAGCCAACAGCAAGCTACAATGACCTTCTCTGTACAACTCTGACATTTGACTGTGAGGAAAAATAAAGAAACATGCGCATCTCTGAGTGGGGTCAGTTTTAAACTAGATGTGGCCCACAGCTAAGTCACTTATACAACCTGGAATGGTCCACAAAATATCTGAGGTTCTAGATGTTCTGTAATGGATTTTATGCCTTAGTTTTTCACTACTCATGACATTTATGTATGCATCCACCGAAATTATTTTAGACACACACACACACACACACACACACACACACACACACACACACACACACACACACACACAAAACATGCTTTATATAGGTGAAATGTAATCAGTTTACCTAGTGAATGCCATTGGGGTGTTGGAGAAAATGACAGCACCTGAATACATCATACACAGAGACAGGAATGGCATGCAGACTCCACATCCATGGAGCCGCAGCCAAGAACTCAGGCAGAAAAGAGCTGTGGGATGGCAACATTATTCACTGCGCCACTCTACCAATGATTTATTCCTTTCCCACACATCTTGCCCAAACAACCAAAACTAGCCATGTACTATGTAAAAATGTGATGTCTGGCAATGATAGAACATGGAAAAAATATGACCATATGAATGCAGATAGGAAATGCTAATGAAACAGTAACCCTTTTAGGAAACATACTTCAGAAATCAATTAATTGTTAGAATAATTCAGAATAAATTAAAGGTACTCACCATAACCTAATTTTCTGAAAGGTGCCTCAATTTCTGAATTTCATAATAGCAACAGTGGTTTCTTGATGTCAGGAACATTCCCTGACAGGTGACAAATGTGAGGCTGCCAGCCCAGCTATCTGGAATTTTGTAAATACTTCTATGTCATTTGTGAATATTAATATAATATAAAAGTAAGATAACTATATGTTATGTGTGTATTAAACTGCTAGTGCAAAAGTGTGTGTTAAACTGTATGTTATGTACTGAGCTACAAGAATGTAACCATAGTGTACCCTACTGGAAAAGAACAGAGTTAACTTGCGAACTCTAAGAAAATAAGTGAATTTATTTATGATGGTGTTTATCTCAGCTAGGAGACAGAATGTCTGCAGCTAGAAATTCTTTCTATTGCCTGGAAACAGAAATAATTACAGGTTTCAAATGTAAAAGTGTTTAACTGTTTTACGACTTCCAGTTCCAGGCAAACTTCTGAGACATAAGTATTTTTGGCACAGAGGTGCTATATTTTAAGTTTCTGTTAGCCTGAGAACTGAAGGCATAGGTGACAAAGAATGATGTATCTGAGATTACCCAGCAGAAATGTTGGATAGTAATTTAAGAACTATCTCAGAGAGTGAGTCTGGGCATTTTGTATTTGTCTTTGGATCTGACGAAATCCTCTCATCAGCACTTGTCTTGCTCTGTAAGTAAGTCATCTAGGGCATAGTATCTCTTAGATATGGATAGGAAAATAGTAAAGATTAGTTTAGATGTTTTCTGTATTTATGTGACTGTCCTGCAATGTTGTTTTAAAGTATTTCCTGTGATTCTTAACTCTGTTGTCACTGTGTTGAGTTATTGTTCTTTTATTATTTATTATTAAATATATTTAAACCTTTGAATTGTGGCTGGTTTGTTTAGAGATATTTAAGCTCTTAAAATACTTGCATATGTATTTGGTGACACTGTACAGGCCACTCTTAAACAGCCTTGCTGTTGGTCACACTTACCATTTGGATAAGAGTAACATTGCACACTAGAATTGGTCACCATATGGGAAGGGCCTTAAAGTAGCTGATAAGGGTTTCTGGTGGCAGTGCTAACTACCTTATGGTCTTGGCAGAAGGGGTCCTAGCAGAAGGGGGCATAGCTAGTAAACCTGTGCCAGCCTTCCCCAGGAGTGTCTATGTGTTTGTATATAAATCAAATCTCAAAGTGTGTGTGTGTGTGTGTGTGTGTGTGTGTGTGTGTGTGTGTGTGTGTGTGTGTGTGTGTGTGTGTGTGTGTGTGTGTGTGTGTGTGTGTGTGTGTGTGTGTGTGTGTGTGTGTGTGTGTGTCAGCTACTTGGGCAGGGACTCAAAGCACTGGTTGGACAGAAAGGGTGCTGGAGGTTTTGGTTTGACCACTCGGTTGAGATCTTAACTCTATAGTTGTGCCAGTGGGGAGACTTATTGGGGATCTGGAGAGAGAGAGAGAGAGAGAGAGAGAGAGAGAGAGAAACCAGTCCCAGATTGACTGTGATCTCTGTGTGCTCTTAAGGGAAATTGTACTTTATTGTGTGTGTACTTGTTATCCTTCCTATGTGCATGTCCCTCACTGGTGTTAGTGGTGGGGATTGAGTGTCCTTGATTACTGTGCCAGTGCAGAGGCATCACAACAACCCTAGAAGTACTACAGATGATTTGTTGGTAAAATACATACTGTAGTTGGCTGTTGGAATTGTACTGGGAAAAATAATAAATATTTTGAAAAGACTTTGGTACTTCATCATGGATCCAGCAGAAGAAAGTACAAGGTTTGCCATATACTCATATGACAGTATCACTAGTGAATAAACAGAAGTTACAGGCAGACACATATTCATAAACACTACCATGTTGAAAAGCTATAGTTTTGCCTGATACTACATAAGAAAAATTTTAGTCAGTTATTTATGAAAATGGTAATAGAAGCATTGTTTAATCTGTATCAAAATTCTGGGGTTTTCTATGAAGCAGGAGCCTGGAGTCCATCATTTATGTATGAATGCCTCTATGCTCTGGACAGGCAGCATACTTAACTTGCTATTGTTAATTAAAGTTATTCAAAAAGTACCTATAAGACAAGTGTCAATAGTCTAAGATATGTTATTTTTGATGACGGCAAAAGGGGGTAAGCAAAAGATTTCAAATTCTGTGTGACAGGTGCACATTAACTATCATATGATTTTATACAAACCATATTATCTGATAGGGTAATACAGCCATACCTCTCAACTTCTTTGCTCAATAATTCTGTGAAAAGCTGAAAATAAAGGGGTGGCTTGTAGCAAAGATCCAAACTTAAAGACAATTTTTATATATTACTCTAATTCATTTAAAATTGACTAGAACAGCAGGCTTTGCATCAACATGCATTTTCTGAAAAAAAGTGGCATTGCTGACTCACTGTAATCCTCAGTAGTTTACCAGAAAATCAAATATTTTCTGGGGGACATCGAAAGAATATGAGGCAAAATTCAGGACATTCTGCAAAATCTCAGACAGTTGAGCAATATGACTCCAACAGTTATATTGTAAAAAGGATTTTAAACAAACTTGAACACCACCACATGAAGCAATTGTCACTCAAGCCTGTTGTTTATTTCAACCTACTTTATTGTGGAGTTCATAAAAAAGGTCACATTTTGCTATCCTTCCCAATTATACATAATAGAAACAAATGTGACCTGTGACCCCCCCATCCTAGCTAGTAATACCTCAAATCAGTTTACACATTGTGTTTTTGATTGAACAGCTGTTACTGAAGGAAAGCAGGGATAACAAGCAGTACAATACTTAACACAATATACATAGTCATTATGCTGTTAAAGCAGTGTAAATCACACAGAAAATACGACTGGTTATAGCAGGCTAATAGTCATAATTCCTAGCCTTCTTAGCTGCTCATGACCTCATGCATTTATCTGGGAGGAGCCACTTGCCATTCTTCCTGGACCCCCAGTAGGATTTGTAAAGTGGTGCAAACATTCTGGCCTTATGTCAGTGTACTTCTCCATGAACTCAAATGAATATAAGTATCTGAAACCAAAATGGAATTACAGCATATAAGAAAAAAAAAACATATTTACAGTGCTAAAATAGCACTTGCCATAAAATAAAATACACACTGCACTGGTACTTAGACAACGTTCTGACTGTAATGTGCAATGATCACATATTAGTTGGTATAATGGCCATATGTTAAATAACAATCCACTTATTAACATAGTGATTTATAGCCATTACATGTTTTGACAAGTAAACCAATAAATTAGAATATTTATTTATATATGACATCAATTTGTTAGAACATTTCCATGAACCCAAACATGATTTACAATAAGATCTCCATACACTGATGGTTTATTTATTCATGTATGTATGACTTGTTTATTTATTTATTTGAAATTATTATGTGGGGTAGAGCACTGAACAAAAATGACCACTTTTACTCTAAGAGAGAGACAGAGAAAATTATCATCATTAGAGCCACAGTGAGAATGCATACATTATATTTTAAAATATACAGTTTTAAAAGCAATACAAATCAAAAGAGGTGCTTATGTAAAAATGGTATAGTAAAAGTGAAAGATGTCTCCGCTCTCCAAAGTGTCCTCTGGCAAATATAAAAACTGTAGATATCGTAGAAGAACCTCAGGACACACCACGAGAAGGTATCAATCCAATTTATTCAATAGACATAAAAACAATAAAAAAGATAAGCGCTTTCACGTGCTGAAAACGCACGCTTCATCAGATCTCATTCAATGCCATAAAGTGCTTCACTTTTAAAATAAATTAAAACCAATAGCAGCGCAAACCCAATCAAGGGATGCTTAATCATTATAGCAGCTGTACCTAATCAGTTCCCTTTTTTCAATCAAATGTGTTGCCCCTGGGATCCGCTCATATACTGCTACATAAAGATACAGAGCTGTGGCAAATGTTGATATATTATTACAAAGTTTAAAAAATTTTTGTAACATAAAAACCATGACAGTTATTTTCATTTCTAAGTAATAATCACTTAAAAGGCTTCATTCATTCACCATAACATCACTTATCGGAACTTACAATTTCAAATATAAAATGATTTCATGAGTTGTTCATTTGTCATATAGCTTAACAAATCCTTGAATATCAGCGAATATGAGCTAGCTTTGAACATAAAAACAGTGCATAAAAATATAAAGCGAGAACTCTGTGCATATCGCTTAAAGCTATTTAAACATTGCATATCATGGATCTCGTGCATATTCCAAGTAATGCTTACATCATATAACTTGCTTAATTACAAATTAACCCAAATTAATTACAAATTAACCCAAATTAATAGTTACAGTGAAAAGCTTAAAACTATAAAGCAACGTAAATTAAACAGGGATGCGGATGATTTCCGCTCTGGTAATATCTTTGTCTGGCCCAGGGTTCAAGGGAGGACACAATCCAACAACAACAGATTTCAACAAAGAGAAACTTCTAAACAAACAGAAGCAGGAAGTCAAACCAACGCAGTTTTGGCGTCTTCCGTCTTGAATACGCCTAGCTTGGTCCGAGCCGGTCCTTCCGGTTTACTTACAGCAGCAGAAGGAGACGACTGTAATACTCCACCACCTAACCAGCTAGCACTACTATCAGAAGATGAATCCAATAGAACAGGGACAGTAAGGAGAACGAATGTTGTGTTTAATAAATTGGCAGAGGCTCCTTTTCCAATTCGAACGGGACAACGCTCAAGAGGAAGGTCAACAAGCAGAGGACCCAGGAAAAGGAAAAGTTCGTCAGACAGGTACGGTCAACAGAAAAAGTACATGTTCTGACTGATTTGGTGTTTAATTGTTCCAGTGTTCATCTTACACCATCTGACTGTGCGTTACTGAACCGTGGACTGAGTTATATACCGTCACAATCTAGTAGACCCACAGAAACTTTTGTGGACCTACGAATGTTTGCAAGGAATATAGCGCTTAAATTATATTTTGGCAGCACTGACTCTGTAGATGAACATGACAAGAATAATATGACTTTTGACTTTAAACGCAAAAGTGTGTTTTGTCCTCCTCTTCCACACATGGTGGAATGTTTTGTGAAATCGTGTGAGAGTGATTTCTATATGTTTTATGCTTCTAAATGTGTTAAGAATAGATTTTGTAACCTAAACAGGGCAGAGCACCAGTCATTGAGAATGCTTAGTCAACACCCCAGTATAATCATTACTGCAGCCGACAAAGGAGGGGGTGTCGTAGTAATGGATAAGCAAGAATATATTAGGAACATGGAACAATCTTTGTTGAATGATAGCTATAAGGTGATTACCCTTGAGCAAGTACGGACTATTATTGTGAATATTCATTCAGATCTGTACGATTTACTTATGTGCAGACAATTGAGCTCAGAAATGTTTGAATATTTGAATATAGATGAACCGTTAATACCATCTTTGAAAGGTTTACCGAAGGTTCATAAGGGAATTAGACCTATTCTCCCATTGTATCTGGGAGAAAATGGGCCACATATAATATTTCAATTTTTATTGAAAAGTTACTAAGACCTATGGTAGACCGAATAGCAACAGTATTGAAAGATACACAAAATTTACTACAAGATATTCAAATGTTTAATATACAGGATAATATTAGAGATTCTTTTTTACTAGTTACCTTGGATGTATGCAATTTGTTTACTTGCATCCCTAATGAATATGGGTTGCAAGCTATACGAGAAGTCATGGTGAGTGTGAGTGGCTTCTCAAATGATAGGCAGATCCTTGTAGGCCATTTACTTGATACAGTACTTAGCAACAATGTGTTCACCTTTAATCAGAGGTATTATTTACAGACATGGGGTGTCGCTATGGGCACCCCATGCGCGAATTCGTATGCCAATTTGGTATTACATTTTTGGGAAACGCATTGCTTGTTTAATAATGATTGGATGGATAAAATATGCCTATATAGAAGATTTGTAGATGACATCCTGCTATTTTGGAGAGGCACTACTGAAGAGTTGAGCAGTTTTGTTCACTACCTACACTCTACCACAGACTTTTTGAAGTTTACTTTACAACAGTCTGAGGAACAGATTAATTTCTTAGATATTCACTTATATATAGATAATGAAGGCAACATTCAAACTGGACTCTATAGGAAAGAATGCTGGAGGAACAGCATCCTTGAGTCCAGTAGCATGCATCCTAGGCATGTCTATCCTGGTATAGTGAAAGCCCAATTTACTAGGTTACAAAGAATTATACAGCATCCCACCAGTCTGGAAGAGGAAGCGGACAATATGACTAAGATATTTCTAGCTAGAGGCTATGATAATACCATGGTCAATGAGATAAGACAGAGAACTTTACACCATCATTTATTGAACACCCAGATTAATGCAGACAATACTAATAATGGAACACATGTTTATCCTTGCAACAGAGGCCTAGTTCAGAAGAAAGGTGGGTTCAACAAGAACAGACTTTCTTACATGATGAAATATACAAATGATAGTGAGCAGATCAGAAAGATAGTGTCTAAACATTGGAACATTTTGACAGTCACTGAAGAGATCAAAACTTTGGTTGGTATGAAACCTCACTTTATTTTTCGTACCTGTGACAATCTCAAAATGATATTTTCCAAGAACTTCAATGAGGTAGATACACATAATTTATACAACAAAGTAGGTACTTTTCCTTGCACAAATTGTAATATGTGCAAATGGATAACTACTACCCAGGTCTTTACACATGTGAATAGAATTTTTGAATTTGAACCCAGGGCATATTATGATTGCAATACTAGCAATCTGATTTATATGGCTAACTGTCAATATTGTCCAGCATTTTATATAGGTTTAACAACTCGAAAGCTGAGAGACCGCATATATAATCACAGTTATGATATACGGAAAAACAAAGAGTCTAATGCTCTAGCTAGACATATAGGAGCACATCCAGAACATGCTTTCAAGTTTAGAGTGTTACAAACTTTAAAGAGAAGTGGAAGGCTGGGTGATAACTCTAACCAGTTAGCTAAGCTAGAATTAGAGTGGATCTTTAAAACAGGAGCCCATATTGAGCCAGGTATTAATAACTACATATCGTTGAAGCCTATTTTGGTTGATAGATAATCTTATTCTGAATGTTTCATAATTCACCCTTAGATGTTTTTTACAAACATTATCATAATATAAACATATGATTTGATCAGCTTGACTTGACTGACTTGTTACCTCATAAAATTCCACTGCACATAATGAGCCTTATATGGTTACTTTTGTGTTGTTGACTGATAGTTAATATAGTTTAAATTATATGGATCAACATTAAAGATGAATAACTAATCTGGACTGGGTGCAGGAAGGTTGGATTTCAGTCCTTCTACTGGAGATACTTAGTAGGGTTATATGATGTAACACACTAGTGATTGAACATGATATTAACTCTCATTTGAACAAATCCTGTTTTAGAACTTGGTTTTGACATCTTCTTATCTTGGTTGAATTTAAGTGGAATATGAAAATGAACATATTGTTCATATTCCCAGATATTATACATTTTTATACATTTTTATATGTTTCTAGTTATTATTTTCCTTTGGATTTGATGGTTTCGATAGTGATTATATGGATGAGTTCTTAATGCAAGGACTCGTCAATAATGTGAAGTGAATGTACACACTTTTTAGACGCCAGTTGAAACAGTGCTTCCTGCCATGAGCCATGGTCTATAGGGGAACAGCGTTTTCAAAATTACTAATTCTGCTGATCTAGTTATCTGTGTTTGATGGTATCCTTGCAGACTTGCGTAAGTAACTTGTCAGAGAAGTTAGTTAGGTAATCTTTTATACAAGGCGATTAAGTTTTGCTAGGGCAGTTTTGGTTTCTGGTGTCAATTGTAATTAAGCAAGTTATATGATGTAAGCATTACTTGGAATATGTACGAGATCCATGATATGCCATGTTTAAATAGCTTTAAGCGATATGCACAGAGTTCTCACTTTACATTTTTATGCACTATTTTTATGTTCAAAGCTAGCTCATATTTGCTGATATTCAAGGATTTGTTAAGCTACATGATAAATGAACAATTTATGAAATCATTTGATACTTGAAATTGTAAGTTTCGATAAGTGATGTTATGGTGAATGAATGAAGCCCTTTAAGTGATTATTACTTAGAAATGAAAATAACTGTTATGATTTTTATGTCAAAAAATTTTAAACTTTGCAATAATATATCAACATTTGCCACAGCTCTGTATCTTTATGTTGCAGCATACGAGCGGATCCCAGGGCAACACATTTGATTGAAAAGGGAACTGATTAGGCACAGCTGCTACAATGATTAAGCATCCCTTGATTGGGTTTGCGCTGCTATTGGTTTTAACTTATTTTAAAAGTGAAGCACTTTATGGCATTGAATGAGATCTGATGAAGCGTGCGTTTTCAGCACGTGAAAGCGCTTATCTTTTTTATTGTTTTTATGTCTATTGAATAAATTGGATTGATACCTTCTCGTGGTGTGTCCTGAGGTTCTTCTACGAAAAATGGTATAGTCATAGAACACAAGTAATCAATTCTTAGAAACAATTTCACAGATAAAAGATCTGTCAAAAATCAAATTGAAGGTCATGCTGCTCAATGCTAGGAGCCTTAACCTGAAAATGCACTCACATGAGGCTCTCCTCACACTGGAAGATGCCGATGTCTGTGCAGTCACGGAAACTTGGTTCAGATCTGCAGAGAGAACCCCTGCATTACCAGGCTATACCTCATTCCATACTTTCTGACCCCAAAATGAGATCAGAAAGATTAAGGGTGATGGAGTCTCTTTCTTTATTAAGGACAGGCACACCTCCAGACTGGTTTACCTGCATGATGCACTGGAATTACTTCAGGTGCAACTGACAGTTGACAAAAAACCCATCCAAGTTATAGCCAGTTATAGACCCCTCTCCATGTCTCAGGACACCCACGCCTCCTACCTGGACCTACTTCACTCCATCAAGGTACCCCCTAACACCCTGATCCTTGGTGACATCAACTACCCAACCATAGACTGGGTGAACTATTTCTTCCCTAATGTACTCACCCAAAGATTCCTTGACTTCATCAGTTCTAATGCACGAGATCAGCTGGTCTTATCCCCCACAAGGGGAGATAACATACTGGACTTGGTTCTCAGCAACATGGGCGACCGCTCCACCGCTCCCATAGCATGTTCTTCCCTGGTGAGATCAGATCATTGGTCTGTCTCATTTGAAGTTCCTATTCCACCCAACCCCTCCCCAGCCGAAACCAGGCAAAAAAAATTCTCAAAAGCTGACTACAACCTCCTAAGGGAGGATATCAGCAGCTTCACACTACTGTCCCCCTCAGATGATGCAGACAACTATGCTGAACAGTACGCCACTGCAGTATACAAGCATCTGCACAACAGCATGGACTCAACCATACCCAACAGAACTAAAATCTGCTCCTCAAGGAAACACAAACCGGTCTGATGGGCATCCTCTATCAACAGGCTTTACAACAAAAGATGGAAACTGTTGTGCAAGGGTAAAAAGAACAAATTTCAGATCGGAAGAACTCCCTCCTCTGCCTCAACAAGCAAATTAGATCACTAGTGAAAACCCCAAAGCCAATTATGAGTTGAAACAAGCCTCCAAAACAAAGGGAAACCACAAGTCCTTCTTCAGTTACATTAAGAACCTCCATGGCAAAGCCCAAGTTTGTTCTGAACTAGTAATTAATGGTAGCACTTACACTGATCCTGCTGGTTCAGCCAACCTGTTGGCTGATAGGTTCTGTGCAAACTTCACCCTCTTATCGCCCCCAAAAGGCACATTTGACATCCCTGATACTTATCCCACACCTTGCATCTCTGTAGATCAAATGTTAAAGGCCCTATCCAAGGCAAAGAACACAGCTTCTATGGGACCTGATAGTACCCCAGGCTGTATTCTGCACCATCTCCAGCAAGAACTAGCTTCGCCATTGAGCACGCTATTCAACCACAGCCTAACTACAGGCTTCATTCCAGCAGAATGGAGAAATGCCATTGTCATCACTTTGCACAAAGGCAGTGCCACTGCTGACCCTGGAAACTATCACTCCATTAGCTTGACAAGTCTGATTTGTAAAGTCATGGAGCGCATTATTATGGATCTCATAAACAAGGACATCAGCTATCTCCAAGCACTTGATCCCACCCAGTTCTGATTTATCAGGGGCAGATCTTGCCTACTGAACCTATTGACTTCTTTGAGACTGTCACAAAAGCCCTGGATGAGGGAAAGTGAGTACATACAGCTTACCTTGACCTGGCCAAGGCCTTTGACACAATCCCCACTCGGGCATCATCAAAAAGCTAACACAACTTAGTGTTAATCTCTGTCTAGTCAGATGGGTGCCCAGCTGGCTCACAGATAGGACCCACAAGGTCAAATTAGGTGAAGCCACCTCCGACAGCAGACCTGCCACTAGTAGTGTTCCCCAGGGATCTGTCCTGGTACCCCTACTGTTTGACATATACTTCTTAGAGGTCCAGGCAAAGACAAAGGGCCTTTGGCTGACCAAGTTTGCAGATTACTGTAATTTGGATGCTGTCATTGACTCCCCAGTTGATGTTAACATACTGCAGGAGGGTCTCACAGTTACAAATAACTGGTGCCAAAGTCATGGCCTTAAGTTAAATGCAAAAAAATGTATTATCATACCATTTGCAAAAACATGGCCCCTACTGGTTACCACATCAACAGCAGCCCCCTAAGCACATAGCCTGTGGTGAAACACCTGGGTACACAAGTTGACAACAATCTCACATTTGACCATCATGTGGTGGCAGTGGTCAGAAAAGCCTTTTACTTGGTTCATCTTATAAGTAAAGGGATTGCATCCAGAAAAATGGAGGTTATTACCTCTCTGTACTCCTCCTTCATTAGACCTATAACTGACTGCAATGCCCAGTTTGGTATGTACCTCGCCAAACACCTGCACCAACTGGAAAGGCCACAGAAATACCTCACAAAGAGAATCCATGGCCTCCAACACCTGTCCTATGTGGACAGGCTCAAATCGCTGTCACTCTACTCTGAATCTACAGATTGCTCAGAGGTGACCTGTGTCTTGCCTACAAGGCAATGTCAGACCCTACCCTACTGGATATGTTCCATATCCATAAGTCTAACTCCTCGCACATTACCCACTCAAAAGGCCTAAGTCTAATATGCAACATCAACAAAACCTGCTGGAGAGACAGGTTTGTCTCCCAGAGGCTGCCCTGTCTCTGGAATAGACTTCCCATACATGTCAAATAGAGTACCTCACTGACCCTCATCAAATGCAATCTTAATGAGTAGATGGGAAACCATAAATTTGTCCCAGGGATTCCACATTTGTCCCTCATTGACATGGGTGACAGGTGCTGACTGAGGTTTCTTTTTTTTTTTTTTTTTTTTTTGGGCTAAACTCTAGGCTAGACTTGTAAGGGCCCCAGGGCCATTAGCCAAGTAATGTCTTATGATGCTATGATCTTAAACCTTTAAAAGATACCCTTCTGTTGAAGTATTATTCACAGGTATACCCGGAATCTTGAATAGTGGAAATAATACAACTTGTACAAAATAAATAAATAAATAAATAAACTAATAAATAAATAAAAAATATGAAACCAAACACCTCTGATTGAGTTCCAATTTCAGAATATATATGAAAAAATCAGTGAACTAGTTAGCACTGCATATTAAGCCATATGCAGAAGATAATTTCTTCACTGCTGCTAGTTTATGAAGAAATAACTAAACACTGTGCAGTATTATAAACTGCATATTAATATACACTCTGAGTAAGACAATTTGTAGGCATTCTTCTAGATTAATTGCCATATTTAGAAAATTATGTATTTCTTTTAAAGGAGAACCCCAACATTTTCCACTGAACGCATAAGGAACCATGTGCATCTTTTAACCAATTCACTGTACTAGTTAATGTTTTCCTTTCACATTTGATAAAAAAACATGATTTTTAATGATATTGTGGATTCAAGGTGGAACTTGCAAACTTTTGGCTTATCCCCTTTTGAATTTGCTCAAGGTAATTGCACTGAAATTAATGCTGCTTCTCAAATATTCTTCTTCTTCTTTCGGCTTTTCCCAGTTAGGGATCGCCACAGCGGATCGCCTGACCACTCCTGATTTGCAGTGGAGTTTTACGGTGTTGAGTTGCCAGCCCGGCACCCAACCTTCCACAAAAGGCACACAAACACACACACGCAGTCACACCTAGAGCCAATTTAGAGTGTCCAATCCACCTACAGCATGTCTTTGGAATGTGGGAGGAAACCGGAGCACCTGGAAGAAACCCATGCGACCACAGGGAGGACATGCAGACTCTGCACAGAAGGCACCCCAGCCGGGGATTGAACCAGAGAACCTCTTGCTGTGAGGCAGCAACACTAACCGATGCAGCATCGTGACCACCCAATGCCACTTCTCAAATATGATAAAGACAAATCCAAAATTAACTTCTCTGGATCTTCTTTAGCTTCAATAACACCAAAGGGAAAATTTCTCTTGATCTATATTGCCACACCATTTTTATTGCTTTGATTGACATATTGACACACCATGTTTTATTGTTTGATTTACTTGCTGCAAAAATTTAAAGAGACACAAACTATATTCTTCAAACAGTATGTCTTCCACCTGAATCTTCAGTACTACATATAGAGTAACATAAAGTCTAGAAATAAATTTCCATTCTAAGACTTCTAGTTATCATCTGGATACATACATACATCTCAACCTCTTAGTGCAAGAAATCTGGACAAATCCTGACAAAATGGGGGGACAACAAAGGCCCAAAAATAGGGACAGATTTTAAATACTGCTCTTATAAACTTAGAAAGTTACTAGAGTAATGGTTTGCTCTAACATACATTTTTCTGAAAGATCTGAAGTCTGAAACTCAAATGTATGACATTATTTAGTGACTTCAATCCTTAGGTTATCCCAGTGATTTGCTTGAAAGTCACAAATGTTATGAGGAACAGACCAAAATATGAGGCAACAATCTGGATATTCTGTATAATTCTGGATGGTTGAGAGGTATGTCTGGATGCCATTGAGAGTCCCTGAAGAGATTTTAACTTTCCTCTATTTTAGGTAGTTCAAGTCATCCAATAGGGTGTAGATAGCTTTTGAAATATAAAATCACTTTAGGATTTTATAAAAATACTAAGTAAGAAAATAGCCTAAGAATTATGATTTAAAAAGTGTAATATACAAAATCCATGCACTGAAACAAGATCCTACCAAAATGATACACCTGAGCCTAATCCCAGCATTGCAATACACTAATATAAGAGCTCATGTACATAAACAAATACCATTGAGACTAAAACAACCACATTACTTATATCATCCAACAGAAACTTAACCTTCACACACATGAATCCTTATTACAGGTTCTGTATAGTAGACCGCACTGGATATCACACAAACATAATTTACAGTAAGACAAAACAATAACCTAGTATCAATCTGATAAAATTTCATGGCTACAAGAGCTGATGTCAGAATTCTAAACATTCATCTTTTAGACATATTTTGTTTGTCTCTGAAAAATAAGTGTATGTGTGATCCAACAGAATTAGCTGGGCTTCTGGACAAATTAAAACAATTTGTTAAATTGCCCAGCCTATAGTAAAATCAAGTTATCGGGATCTCCTATTAGATTTTGGAACTGTAAAACTGTGATTGAAATCATATTCAGTAATCAATGTGGTTGGTAGCAATGCAGGATCATGAAATGTCAGCCCATGCTACTACTATGCTAAGGTTTGTTCTTCCATCCACCTAAGGTTAACACATGTGGAAGATGTCTTAAATCCTGAGTAAACTCTTAAGTATTATCAAATTATTCTAAATACGTTAAAGCCAGCAGAACATTGGTATACATTTTTTTTTCATTACAATCACTATTCCTTATTTATGTCAAATAATGGTTATGTACTAGTCTAATAAAATATTAATACATATTAGTACTGCACAATAATATATTATTTGCAACACTGAAGTACTCAAGATGATGTTTACACTTGCTGTATTAACATTCATTGTGTGCCTATTTTAATATAAGCAACTAAGGGTCATTACTAGAGCATGTGAACACTATTATCCCTTTACATTATTGCTCATAATTCTATATAATAAAATAATTTGACTTCAGTCAGATAGCAACTTAATAGATTGCCATAATATTTCTAGTCAGACTATATTATCAGAGTTCAAATTTAATTTTACTAATTTCCTGGAGTAACAGGTTACTCCACTCATGGCAGAGAATAACATGTCATACAATACAACCTGCTGCCATTATATTAATAAGTGGATGCAATAACCATGCCTACCAGTGTCATAAGTGAAAAGGACATACGTAACCCTCCAGGCCCAATTAAAAAAATCCATTCCTTTTTGCAACTACACAAGTTCCAGTCAATACTGTAATCAAAAACTTCATAAGTTCATCCATCAAATGTACTCCATAAATTGTAAGCACTATATGATTATTTGTGATGGTTCCCTGGTGAGTCAAAGGCGCACATAGTATCAGTCTAAATAGCATTTAAGTTCGCCTCGTAGAAAAAGCATAATAATAATGTAACCAAGCTTCTTATCACAAATTGTTTGACACTTGCTCACTACAGGATAAATATGACTTTCTGATACAACAAATTTCAGAAAGAACATGAACAACTACTCTTTTCAGATAGTTGTACCAAATACAGATTGCTGAGACTTGTCGGATTAAGTAAGTCAAAATCATTACGGTATCCATGGTAAATATGAATCAACGTGAGCAGCTGAAAAGAAAATTACATACTTCTTATAAATGCTCATGATATATTGCCCTGTAATCAGTTATTTTCCATCTCCAGTTGTAAAGAAAACTCTGTTGAGTAGTATATTTAGTTAGTAGAGACTGACCACACTTTGAAAGTCTAGCCAAAATCAACAGATCAGGGATTGTTGGAGTTGCCATAAAGAGTCATACTGGCATTACCTATATAAATATTGTATTACAAATCTGTTATTTGCTCATGATTTTGTGCATTGCAGCCATACCCATTCCACAAAAAAAAAAAAAAAAAAAAAAAATTATGACCTTCCACTTGAATTAATTGATTGTCTAATTGGATAATTTTTTTGAGTATCTTATTCATCTAATACATGGACAATAATATCTTCTATATGTGATATTCCTTCCAAAAACAAAGCTTCTGTTTTAAGTTGGTCAGTCGCCCCACTAGCAAAGATTAGCTATGTAGGTATGGCATTTTAATCATTTACTAAAGCCAATGGTCTAGATCAAAATTCACTAAAACATTTTTTTTCCAGGGCAGTTAATGTATTCCCAAGTTCATTAACATTATTTTGAACATTAGAAATCATCAAATCTTTGCACAGAGTGAGCAATTTGTAATGCAAATGCAATTAGATGTGATAGTTCATGAGCAACTGCATGCATATTTTTATTAAGTAATGCAAAAATCAGTAAATCAGTAGGCATGCTTGAAGACTATAATGCAAAATTACTGAAACTCTGATTATTACAAATCAAATTATTTCCTTTCAAGTGGACATTAATAAGACATTCTTCTTGACAGTGATATGAATTTATTTTCAGCAGACTGATGGGATACATTGGTGACCTTCAGTGCAATATTTCCACTTTTCTGGCCTCTAAATTTTTTTTTGAGGTTATGTATAAGGTAGAAATACTTGGACAAGAAAGACAAGAGCAGGTTACCATGTGAAAGATTAAAGTATTGATATTTTTTGTTTCTCTCTCGAAAGTGACGTAACTCATATTTTTGGAAGCTGTGTTATACAATTCCAGAGACAAACAATCATCACATCATATCATACAAGTACAATATTTTAATTTTGGATCAGAACTGTCAGTACCACTTTCTCAAAACCATCACCACACTTTCATGCTCCAATTAGAACATCATTACTACAATGTTTTGTTTACCACTGACAGCAGATAAATGTTAACATTTATATAAATGAAACAAGAGGTCCGGTCACACAAAGCAGTCAATGAAGGCAGCCACTAACAGGATATACCCCAGTAATACAGCAGGATCCAAAAGTAGAATAGTTTTTTATTGTACAAAAGACACCGATTACTGGGATATGTCCTGTTAGTGGCTGCCTCCTTTGACTGCTTCGTGTGACCGGACCTATTGTTTCATTTGAGTTTTATTGGTTCAGAATACATCCCGTGTGTTACTAACATTTATATAACACAAGTCACACTTGTGTTATATAAATATATGATTAAAAAATGAACAAAAATACATTTGCAGTTTGGAAGCATACTGAGATTGACCCTTTAGACTGCTATTATCTTGCCAACTCTGACTTATTATATTTAATTTTAAGGTTACTTATGGATAAAATACTTCATTACTTATTTTGTCAAGTGCGCCTTTTACTTTATAAAGTCGCTTTATTTCTGGTAGTGCCATTTGTTTTTTTTTCTCTTTATTGGCTCCAATGCCATCCATTTCTTATACCTACTCTACCCATTTCATGATTGCAGAGACGCTGACGTCAATCTCAGCAAGTAACCGGTGTACCAGATGACAGCTGCATAGTAGAAACACACACACACACACACACACACACACACACACACACACACACACATTTGGCCATTGTAGCTTCATAAGCGCAACCACCTTTATATATTTGAATGTGGGATTAAACCTGAGATATTTGCAACTGACTATGTCAGTTTCTCAATTGGTACATAACATTGATTTAGGTGTAACAACAAAACAAAGTGGATATTTCATATGTGGCCTCATGGGGATGTGGCTTACATGCTTTGATGGCAATGCCATGAGTATGACATGGACTGTTGTATACTTCAAGAGACAGACTCAACACCAAGTCTCCAGCTCTTGTTTTATTAGTAGTTTAAACTATGATGTCACTCTTTTTAGGACAGAGAGCCAACACTCTCCTTCCCAATAAGCTATCAATCCTTTCTACATGTGAAGTCTGTTACCCTTCTGTTATCTACTGTCTGGTAAATCTGGTCTGTTCTTATATTAGTATATGGATCTGTTAGTGTGATGGCTGACAGCTTTTTTTGAACTGTATTAGCTTGATGGTTGAATGACATATATTTTGGTTGACACTGGATGTTTGAAAATATTCCCAACTGTGAGGTTCTACTGCCATAGGATATGGCTGGAGTTAACAATTAACCAACCAGCATTTAGTATTTTTTGTTCAGTTTTATATGATCCATCATCTCAGAGCTCACAAGAAAACAATGTGCAGAGACTTAATTTTTCTCTGGAGATCACGCCCACATTTTCATTAATATCTTAACTGAATTGTTATGCTTTTTGATATCTTTAGAGGTGGGTGTTTTCTATGACTAACGCTTGGTAATTATATTCTGAATTAACTTCCACATACATCCTCTTGGAATTTTCTAATCAAAGAGCATTGCCAGTAAGAATGCACTTTTTGTATCATTTTTAATGGTATTTATTTATTTATTTATTTATTTTTGAGGCAGGCAATGAGCAGCTGATCCACAGTCATAATGTTGTTTTATTCTTCCCTTTTTATAGAGTTTCTGACTAAAATGTCAACTAATGGAACATTTTCTTTTAAGAAAAAAGCTGTAATACAAGCTACTGAAATAATACAGCTCATATATGTATCATTTCATCTATAGAATAGATAGATTTCCTTTCATGCATTAAATAAAGCTGTAACTACAATTCAGGATGCTAAGGAATTATATCCAAAAAAGTGCAGAATACATTCCATTTTCCATGTAAGTGTAAAACATGTTAATGGTGCAGAAAAGATCTTTAACTTATAGTAAGCTCAGAAGCAAGAGTTCTTACAGTTTTGCCTAATCATTTATTTTGGTGTTAGACATTTATATCGTTGGAGTGCACAGCATGACTGTTTCTCTTTACAAGTTGATGTGCTAGTCCTATTACGGTACAACCATGGGTATCGACATGTCACAGAACCGTTCTCACCAATCAACACTTCCAATAGGTAAAATAACAGACATTTCTCACAGAAACTCTGGCTACAAGCTGCTAAATCACTCACTAAGAAGGGCATAAAACATCTAAACTCCCAGACAGTACTTAATGCTCATAGACAGAACTGTTCTTTCTTGTGGCCTACTATACCAACAACAGCTGGATATGGATATTAAATCGATAATAAAATATATAACAATCTTGCAAGGTGAGCGACCTTCTATTTTATGTCCCCTTTCTTGTGTAAAGAATGTGATAACGCATTTCTACTGTCTTCAAAACCAAATGAAAAAAGTGAAAAAAAAAGACTGCATGAAACACATTTCAAGCTCTTCCTTAGATTACAGAAAGAGCTCACAGATTAATTTTCTTCTGATTAAAGGCTGACTCTAAATGTTTACATCACATTATATCAAAATCCTTAAACTATGCAAAAAAATGCAACATTATGCAGAATGTAAGAAATCCAGATAATGTTTATAATGTTAAAAGAAATATGCAGTGACGTCCAGTTCAAGCACAGTGCTCAGACAGTACAGAAGGACATCATCTTAAACTTTGCAAGTTTTGAATTATATGTCTTTCTGCCTTACAGTCCATGGTAAAATATTACTATCATTCTATAGTATGTCTTACCTTTGTACAAAATGCTCCAATGAAGACAGCCCTGAATTTCTATACAAAATGAAAACTAAAGAAATGCAGGCCGTTCTTTTTCTTTAATGGGACTGATATTAGTGCAAGTGAATTGTACTCTTATGGTGGACTTTTCTAAACAGTTAGGGAAATGCATCTGTCTGACTGAGATTGCTGCATGATGGATTACTGTAGAGAGACAGTGACTAGGATTTAAGATAGTGGAAATGCTTTATTTTCTCTCATATTTTCATAGGATTTTCATAGGATCATCGAATCATAGAATCATAGAATGTTACTAGCCTATCAACCCAGAGGTCATTTTAAGCCTAGGCATTTGAACCCAAAGTAATTCCATAGAAGTACTAGTCAATACCCAAGATTGTATTTAGTTATGACTGCCCATGACCAGGAGGGTTGTGGGCACAGTCCCTGGCAAGAATTTATGGTGCCCCATACACTTGTCCAGGATCCTCTTGATCAGTGCCATTTTCCATTTTAGTAAAACTTCAAAATGTGTGTGTGTGTGTGTGTGTGTGTGTGTGTGTGTGTGTGTGTGTGTGTGTGTGTGTGTGTGTGTGTGTGTGTGTGTGTGTGTGTGTGTGTGTAGGTCTGGGTGTGTGAGGAAACATGTATGTGTTTAGCTGTATGTACACATTCAACACATAGCCTTTGTAATACTGAAACATGATTTCTCAAACCTTAGATACTCTGGGCATTATTCCTGCATAAAGCCCAGTAGAATGATAAGAATGGGCAACAAAGACTTCTTATAATGTGAAATCAGGAACTACAATTCGTCAGTTATTTTGACAACCTGTCAACTTTAGTTGTTAGCTACTTTGGCAGCTTTATAAAAACTGTCAAATGCAAATTAAAAAAGCAATGGCTGCTTTTTGCAGGACTAGTGCATTTTTAGTCGGTTGATTAGAGGACTAGGGGGATAGCTAAGTGGATGGCTGTCTTAAAATCTGAGATAAATTTATATGCAATGTTTTTTTTTTTCTGGGCTATGAGCAGGTAGTGTTACTACAGACAAACTCACATCATAGTGGAAACTTAGATGCTACACTCTTGACATAGCTGAAATAAGGTTTATTGTCACCTTTGGTGAAAGTGGCTACCCTGAATTTATAATCAGTTTTCCACATTCTGATGGTACATTTAAAATCTGTGTTGGCATGTTTCAGTGTTAGTATTTTAAACAATGTACTGATACAAATATTCCACCTTAAGGAATTGTCCTTAAATTTCCCACTCTATGTCAGCTCCATTGCATGGAGGGATAAAGTCATGATGACAGTGCAGATCATCTAAGTTAACCTAACAGGAATTAGTGACCTGTTATTGGTTCACATACCCTCGAAGTGAGAGGAGGCTCTGGCCTGCCACTTGCTGACACCTAGCAGTGGACCTAGATGTTGCACCCATGAAGCATGAACCTGTGAACACATTCTACATGCATACATGCATTGCAAACCAAGAGAGTGCATGGATGCATAATAACTGTGTCCAGCAGTACACAAAGGTGCTCAGTGAGCCACTACAAGAGAAGGGGGGATGCCCCAACTGAGGACCTACCCCCTCACATCTGACTCTCACCATAGGGTGGAACAAATGGGCTAATGAGTCATACCAGGTAGAAATGAATGTGTCATATGACTATAAGTTACCCAGGGATGCATAGCTCTTACCCACCAATGCAATGAATAGGACATTTAAGTGAGGCTACTGGAGCTATAGGAGAAGTGCATTGGAGAGCAAAAAAATGAAGTATATTTCAAGTGGTAAGGATAGACTTTAAATAGTCAGTTCAGAGTAGAAACTAGACTTCTAAGTGGTAGCTTTGGTGATGGGTCAGTATGTGAAGGGTTACTTCAGAATTTACTTAGGTCATCTATGAGGTCTGATTCTGAGAAATCCCTAAAGAAAGTGGTATTTACAGTGGGTTACCACTGATTTTAATACAGAACATATGGAATAGTCACCAGATGTAGGTGGACAAGGAGAGATGTATTGCGGGGTGTAAGAAGAAACCACATTTATAAGATCAATATTGATGATACTGAAGCATTTGTTTGAAAGGCTAACAATTTGTTCAAAATCATTGCTATTAATATAGTCTAGGAAACACATATTTGTATTGGTGCTGTGGGGTTGCCAGTTGTTAATGAGGTACTTGAGTTATACATAAAGGTCTGATTTTTTAAAATAAATATTTATATTCATAAAGTCTTATAGTTTTGCTAATTATGGCTTGATTGCTATGTACCTTTAATGTTACTGTTACCTTCTGTTATGACATTCCTATTATTCTTGTTTCTTATTAATATAATTCAAATTAGAATTTGCTATGTTTGAATGTCAAGGAGATGGCCTCTACCTAAAAAACTTCTGTATGGTGGCAGCCAAAGTTTTAGCCAATGTAGGAAAGCCAAGTGAGAGAAGTGAGAAGTATCTGTGATGAAGCGAGAAGACATGACAACCATTTCCTCTCATGCTCCACCCTCTAGAATGGCAACAACTTCTCAGCCATTTGATAAATCCAATAATTATATCTTTGAGTTACTATATTACTTTTTGTGATGGCAAAATATTACCAAAGACAAGTTTCACTCCAGTCTCAGACACATCATCTCTTTTTTCATCTGTTTGTTAGTAGATTGCTTAAGATCATTCATTCCCTCCTGAGCTACAACCAGGTTGCACTCATATTTATCAGAACAGGTGGACCTAAGAACCTATCTATATCATGGATCCCAGGTCCAGAAAAGTGCGTCTTTGTGTGTGTGTGTGTGTGTGTGTGTGTGTGTGTGTGTGTGTGTGTGTGTGTGTGTGTGTGTGTGTGTGTGTGTGTGTGTGTGCGTGTGTGTGTGAGTGCGCGCGCACATGCATGTGTGCGTGTGAGTGTGTGCATGTCTGTTGTGTGTGTGGGGGTGCCTGTGTCTGTGTGTCTGTCTGTGTGTCTGTCTGTGTGTGTTTGCTATAGGTTCATACTTGTTACTCTGTCAGGGGATATCCTGTTAAATTTCATCTGACTTTCTGTCAGGGGATATCCTGTTAAATTTCATCTGACTTTCTTCAGAATTTAAGAGATATTTTAGTCTGTGCATTCTGTCTAGCCCTTCGTTGCTTCATCTCTCTTATTACATACTATTCCGGTTGAAGCCAGGTTGTTTTCCTGTATGGTGGATGAATGACATTCTGTTCGCCTGTATAGTCTTCTAACTCTGTACATGACAGTCTGCTGATCTAGTTACCAGACCCCTTTCGTCTTTCTCCTACTTGGTCTTATTGATTTCTTCCCCACCTTTTCTATATTTCAACTCCAGCGTTTTGTGTTCTAAGTGTAACACCTTGCACTTGTCTGTGTTTCAACTCATCTGCCCCCTTTCTGACCATCTTATCAGTTTGTAATGATTGCCGATTAGGTTATATTCTCTGCAGCACTGGGTAGTCCTCATCATGGAAGCATCTGCAAACAGGGTGCTTCTTTTCTCATTTTCTTTCTTTTCTCCAGAGACAAATACTTTATATACTGATCAATATAAAAGAAATCCAGGCCACCTTGTTGAGGTAAAAAACAGTCTTTATGATAAGCCAACAATTCCAAATAAGAGCGCTTTCGTCTACAAGCTAGACTTCATCAGACTTCCATTTTATGGAATTTTTTTCCCTAGGAATTGTTCTGTAGGAGCTGCATTTTAGAAAAAGCACATAGATAGTAAACTTTTGAAAAGTGCAACTTCAAAATGAGTTCCCTTTTAAATGTTAATTGATTAACTTAGGGGAAATGGTATTTAAGGAAAGGGTAGCAGATGTATGTGATTCTTATCTGATGAAGTCTAGCTTGTAGACAAAAGCGCTCATATTTGGAATTGTTGGCTTATCATAAAGACTGTTTTTTTACCTCAACAAGGTGGCCTGGATTTCTTTTATATTGATCAGTATTTGGTTTTATAATTATTTGGAGTTTGACAAATACTTTATATAACAACAGCTCCAATACCAACTCCTGCAACACAATAATTACTCCTATAATTACAGATGGGTCTCCATCATCACCAACCTCGATAGCCATGTTCCGTCCCTGCCCATTTATAAAAATATTCTCATAATGTCCTATTGCCCTGTGACCAGATTTCTGAAGGACATAATCATCCTATCAGATCAAATCAATCATTCAGATCAGCATCAAATGTCTTACTGAATTTCAGTTAGAGTGCATTTCATGGACTGACCAGTTCTGGCTCCTCTTCCTTAAATCAACTCACTCAGAACTGTATTAAACTGAACCAGCAGGGATTTTTACTTGTGTGGCCAAGGTGATTAATTTCCTGGAGCATATGGTGGCCAAGAAATAACAGAAATGATAACACTCTTTGTCTTAGAATTGTTTCCAGTACTTTCCCTGCCGCAGACTTTGGGCATTTTTGTACATTTGTGGCTGGTTCTGTTATCAAACATGAATGACAAGACTACTGTAGCTATCTCAAATGGTATAATATCCAATGCTCAGTAGAATACATCTGTTGCAACTTTTTCTAGTGCACTGGGAAATGTTTCAGAATTTTAGTTGACAATACATCTGGCCCCGAGATCTTCTCATCTTTAAACATGTTAAATTTCTTTGTCACCAGTTGTAATATATTGTACTGTTTCTCTGTGCTTTAACTGGTGTTTCCTTTCCAGAGTTTAATTGTCCTTATTGCTCCTTTGTAAAAATGGAGATGAAGACCCCAGTTTCAGTGAAAAAGATAACTAGACAGATAGCTAGATGGACTCCAACCTCACAGAAGGGATGTGTCATGTTCTAATAATATTGAATCTTTCTCCCTGGTAAAACATTCATGCTCAAACCTCAGAGTTTTTATGCACAAACATAGCCTTGTTCTTCATCCTTTGCTTAACTCTCCACTGCATATAGTTAGACATTACACAGATATCATGCAAATCCCCATTTAAAACACAACACTTGAAGCCAGCTAAGGTAATTACTATAAAAAAACTCTTGTTCCCATCCAGCTTAGAATGTTGCCATTCTGTTCCCATTATTCTACCTATAGTAATGCATATTTTAATGTAATTCTGAACAGACACAAACGTGATCACGATATCCCCCCTGCCCCTGCTTACTTAAATGGTCTTTCTGTCCCCTTGGTTGTTGCTGGATCTGTAATGCTAAATCTTTTCATTTGTTTCTGTTAAATAGATTTATTTTTTGGTGCTACAGTAGTACTTTCATTTGTTTCTAACACTGAGTCATTGTCCAAGTACTAATCACTCATTAATCCTTTTCCTGAGTGGTCCTGCATACTAAATTGTTTAGTGCTCACGATGATGGAGTTATATGCATTATATATATATATATATATATATATATATATATATATATATATATATATATATATATATATATATATATATATATTCAGTCATTTTTTTCTGGCAGTGTAATTAGCTACAGGTCTCTGAAAATATACTTGTCATCCATGACTACCTGTGTATTCAAATCATCACCATACCAATCTATGGGTCTGTAAAAATAAATAACTTCACTTTTATGTTTTTCTGCTGCAATGTTACCACAAGAACTGGTTCATGCAGTATCTGGCTAGGATGTTGATCCTCACTGTAATGCACTGTCATACTTATTTCAAAATATCAGAAGTAGGTCAAACTTGCCCATTCTAACAAAGCTAGCATTGAGAAGGCTAGATGGAAAATGTATATCCAGATGGGCACCGAATTTAAACTATGTGGCTTAAGTTTTCTGGGACCATAAGGAAACTAGCATGACCTGACATCCATTTTGGACCATGTTGCTCCAAGTGAATTGGCAAATGAGAACCTGCGTACAACAGCTGACTCATTCTAATGATTAGTGACTGCCTAAATGAGGCCAGAAATCTGGGGTAAGATTTAATTAACCAGCCAGTTTCATGTTTGTTTTCCTGTTCACCTCTATTAATACTACATGGTGCAGTCCCTGCACGTAATGGAATAGGTTGCTCTAGTTCCCCTTTGTGGTCTGAAAAACTTTGGGGAAATGTTAATTACTGTCTACAATATTAGCAAACATGTGCTTGTGCAGAGTAACATACTCTTCTGTTTTCCGAACCACTAAGAATGACATTTTACTTTAATTATTTCATCGCCTTATGCATTCATATGTTAGGAACGAAAATCCTAACTAATGGTTAGGTGGAGTAGGTGTGTGTGTGTGTGTATGTATGTATGTATGTATATATATATTTATATATATATATATATATATATATATATATATATATATATATATATATATAGATATAGATATATATATATATATAGAGAGAGAGAGATACACAAACACACACACACACATATATTCATCACCTGCAATCTACTGTACTTGTTAGCAGAACTACTAAAATGTGTAAAATACACTTTGAGGTGTTTTCAGAGAAGTAAGCAATATTTATGCTAGAAACCACAATGTTTATTATAATTTATTTTTGCAGGTGGAACTGCTCACAAAGCATGAACATATGGTGATGCATCTGGTGTTTGCGCCTGTGCTTTTCTGTCATTAAGATGGGTGGAAGTTTCAAGTTATTTTTCTTTTATAAATTATTCAAGCTCGTCTGCATTATAGTATATATTAATAAGAAGGAACACAAACACAGTCTTTTTTCTGTGACAACTTAAGTATCTGCTCACTGAATAGGTAATACATCACAGGACATTTCTCACTGTCTACAGTGATTACTATAGGAGTGTACACTGACTTCTATAGCAATGCTTGTTTTTAGTAAATCAAAACGAGCAGCCATAGAAAGAGTTCACCAACCACCATGCCCATGCTGAAAATGTAAGACGCAGACAATTACTACTATTTTTAGAGAATCAGCTTTCCAGACTGCAGTCATGTGCAGTAAATTCAGTACAAAATTGATCAGATAAGTCAAACTGTTTCATCTCATTAGCAAACAGTAGTTCTCAAAACAGCAGACAGTGATTGTATATATTGAAGAAAATTGTAAAATAGTCCACCGCTCAAGAAAAGTAAGTCTTATATGAAATCCTACAAATTTTCCAACAGCATTTGATGCAAACACTGTTAATGCCAGCTTGTATCTTAACCTAGATTTTACTGACCATTTCATTATTTAGTTAACATATACTCCTTTACCCCTCAGTTTCTCGTGACTTATAAATGCAGTTTTCATTTCTAAAAGGAGACTCACTACTCACACATCATACTGAATTTTGTTTCATATAACTCAGAACAAATGCAGAGTGAATACTGGTAAATAATATTAACAAATGTCTGCCCAGAATGCAACCACTAAAAAGAATGAGTTTACCTATCCCCAATGATATTGTCAACAATGTCCTGCATTAACAATGGAGCAATAAGATATTGCAGTTGCAGCTACCTTATGAATGTATATTTAGGTTCTACATTCATCTTTAAGTATTAACACGTTCTTTAAATTTGTTAGAGCAATGATAGAGTTTTTTGCAGTTCTTTAAGTTTTACAAATATTGATGAGTTATTGGCAATAGTTCTAAATATGTTGCAATTTCAGTATTAAGAGTTATACAACCATTCTATTGTCATTAGGACCGTAAATATATTATGAAATCTGTACATGTGATATCTATGCAACATTTTTTTCTAACCTGCATTTTTATTTTAACATGAAATGTTTCTTATATTTCCATCCTGTATAGGTGTCCTATCTAACATATGCAGGTTGGAGATTTCAGCAAGATGGGCCTATCTTGCAATGTTTCCCCATACAAGTGAGGCAAATGGTGTTTTCTTAGTGCAAGTGTGGTGTTATATAAACTAAAGCTAAGCTGTGGATTCTTGCAATAGGTTTTGTGACTAGAGGTGGACATATACACTACTTAATTAGTTCATACAGGAATGATGCAAATAATTAGGATGCCCTGCTAATTACTAGAAGCTTTTTCTTCTCTATAGTAGAAAATAATGGTAGGCTCTGCTGTTTGCTAAAAAGACAAACTTTTTCAGGTGTCTACAGCTGTTTTGTTTTTTTGTCATAAGTTTAAAATCATTATGATAAGTCATATGTTAGCTTTGGAAATAGAACATTTTTTTTTTGCTAGTGCTTTTCTTATTTCTGGGTTTAAAAGGCCTGATGTTTTATAACAGAACTTGAGTTATTATAATACTCGGTCTTCTCTCAGGTTCCAGTGGCCTAATAACGAAGGCATTGACCTCTTAAACCATGGGTTGTGGGTTCAAGTCCCATATTGGGTGACATAATCTTCATACAAGTAGAGCTTTTTTTAAGGGTGGGAGGTTGGCATAGTCGTTAAGGTGGTCACCTTACAGGGTTTGATTCTCATATGGGGTAAGTGGCTGGTGTGGGAATAGCCCACAAGGATAGCTAACCTGGCACTAATTTATAGTGAAGTTGATATAATGATTAAGGTGCTTACATTAAATACTCACAGTGAAGAGTTCCATTCTTACATGGAGTAATTGACTAGGCTTAAAATGGCTCACAAGGGCAGTTAGCCTAGTACTAATCCATGAACTTCTATGTCTAATTCAAATGACTGGGTAGGATCAATAATTATACCTCTCTCTCTCTCTCTATATATATATATATATATATATATATATGTGTGTGTGTGTGTGTGTGTGTGTGTGTGTGTGTGTGTGTGTGTGTGTGTATTTAGCTTCTTAATTTAGTCTATTATCCTGGGGGGTTTAAGTCCTATGGTGATATCAAAGCCTGTTTGTAGTTTGCTTTGTAATATACTGATATGGTTGCCAAAATCAAGAAGTAGGTTACCTGGCTGTGTACATATTATTTTAAGTGACAAATAGCCTGTGATAAGATTATTGAAGAAGGCATAAAACAACACTACAGAGTATTATGAGATGCCACTTTTAAAGGTTTTGATTTCAGAAACAGTGTGGTGCCTGTGCTGACATGAAAGGCCAGTGCCAATCAGATCTTGAACCATTTCCTGACTGCAGGGCCAAAGTTAAGCATTTCAAGATTTGTAGAAGGGATGCAGTAATCGACTGATTAAAATGCTTGTGTAATATGTATGAAATGACTCAGTAAAAGCGATCTGTCCATATCTGTATAGTGTCAGTCACTAACTGCCTACCTTGTAAAACACTAGTGAGCATCTGACAAGAAACCATAAATGTTGATGTCACTAAAGTTTGATTGCATAGTTATTTTTCAATTACTGAAGGAATTTGCCAAAGGTATATAATTTGCTTTTATTATGTATGAGTGTATCACTTTGAAGTAAATAAAAAAATATTGCAACCATTTATACCCCAATTTTTTGTCACAAAAAAGAAAAAAGCTGAATGAGCAATCTATATTCTTGTTCCATTTTATAAAATAATCTCAGTTGAACCACACAATGAACAAAATAAATTGAAGAAGCTTAGCCCTGCTTCCTGTTGAAGTCTCTGACTTCACTGAATCATGTTAGACTCACACTGAATCATGTTACATGTACAATGAATCATGTTAGACTAGCACTGAATCATGTTAGATTCGCACTGAATCATGTTAGGCTCACACTGAATCATGTTAGGATCACATTGAATCATGTGTGACACACTGAATCATGTTAGGCTCACACTGAATCATGTTAGGCTCTCACTGAATCATGTTAACCTCACAATGAATCATGTTAGACTCACAATGAATCATGTTAGGCTCACACTGAATCATGTTAGACTCGCACTGAATCATGTTAGACACACTGAATCATGTTAGGTTCATACTGAATCATGTTAGACTCACAATGGATCATGTTAGGCTCACACTGAATCATGTTAGACTCACAATGAATCATGTTAGGCTCATACTGAATCATGTTAGACTCACACTGAATCATGTCAGCCTCACATTATATAAAATAACATAAAATGCATCTGCCGAATCAAAACATGTTGACATAGCAGCAGGCAGCATCATTATTATAAATATAATTTACTCATTCCCTAAACAGCTTCATTGCCTATGAATATTCTGCCTGTAATCTGAAAGGCATCACTGTACAAAAAGGAACATATTTCACAGCAGTATCATTAATCTCAATTGTAATACTTTTTTGTAATATATGGATTTTTTCTTTCAGTTGTAACTTGTACTGTATGGATTTTCAATTAATATAATCACTTGCCCCATCAAGGGGTTATATATTTTGATTCTTCACTGGAATGCCTCTTTGTGTAGTTGACATGTCCTCCCTAAATCCAAACAGTTTTTTTCTGAGTGTTCCAGCCTCCCCTCCTCTCACAAATATATGCACTATGTAAACTGGCATTCTCTCTAATATGCCAGTAGGTGTGTGTGTGTGTGTGTGTGTGTGTGTGTGTGTGTGTGTGTGTGTGTGTGTGTGTGTGTATTCTACAACATACCAATGTTCCATCCAGATACGGATTGCAATGCCTTGTCTGCCTTTTGGTTCCTCGTGACCCTTTAAAAGGATAAAGAAGGTTACTAGGCAGTGAATGAATGAAGGGATACATAAATCAATAACCTCCACTTATACTCAAAAATAAAAATAAATATATAGCTAGTATAACATGAATACTAATTTCATAAAGAAATGTGATACACTTCCTAACATAAAATTATGTCAACAGTTCCAACAATGAAGCAGTTGAGGACTTGTAATGAAGATGAGGACAACATGATAGTACTAGAAAATGAACTCTGCTCCTTCTCCACAAACAAAAGTTTGTTTATATGGTAACAAAATAACTGGGATAATTCATTATATTGTAGTAAATTAATAACATTGGTTTGTTTTCAGTATGTATCTGTTCCTGGGAAGAAAAAAGCTGATAGGAGAGGAGCATCACAACAGTCATTTATTTTGCAAACTGGGATGATAATTGCAGATAATTTGCTTGGTAGTTTGTATGAAGTAATGAACGTAAAAATGAATTTCAACCTTGCAGGAATACATTGCGATGGAAGACAAAAACTTTAGCTGAAATACAGCAAATTCTTTTCATTAAGACCACCATTACAGAAGCTGAAACATATTTAAACGATATCCGGCATTTTGTGGGGTTGGCAGATCTGTTTGAAGCTAATTCAATTGATTTTCAAGGTAATGCTTACTGTGATCCACGAGAAGAAAGAAAGACAGAGAGATCCCATTGGATGATATAAGGCTGAAATTATTTCTTCCCTCTATACCTGTAAGTTTTAAGGAATAGGAACTATAACAGAGGCCATTTTTCACCATATTCACTAGGGAAAATAGTTCCTGTAGGGGACTCTAGAGTGCCTTGCTATGACTATTCAGTTGACACTATATCTCAAAGAAGTTCTTCTGCAAACTGCATTGAAGATCTGCAAGCATTCCATGAGTAGGTTTAGAATCTTGAATCACTCTCAACTCTAGATGACTCTTTTATGCATTTAATTCACCTTTTCTATGCCAAAAGATGCTCTCTAGAAGTTATACCAGTTCCACGATGGTTGATTGGAGACATATGTAATTAAAAACAATCAAAACTACTGAAACAATTGATTCTGTTTCACAATAAAAGGCCAGAAGAAGAGAGAGCAGCCTTGGTGGTGGATCAGCAGAGGGGGGAGACCCGGGGGGGGGGGGCTCAGTAAGGTAACACTAATGGTAATTAGACAACTGGTCTATGTGCTCTTTTTCCTCTGACTAAATAAATTGACTGCAAATGTTTTTGGAATTGCTGTATTTCCTTCAGGTGTGCGTGCTGTTGAGGTCTGACCTTTGTGTCCTCTTTGAGAGTGTAGGTTGCCTAAAATAACTTCCGACAGTTAATACTTTTTAACAAACTTTTCAGTTTATAAAGTTTTATGTGATTTAAACTACAACTCATTTGCCATTAAATGGATAATACATGGGCTTACAGACAGAAGACAATGAGGCATATTTAAAGGGTACTCATCTGAAGCCGAAATAGCAAAAAAAGGTGTCCTTCAGGGTTCTGCTCTAGGCCCCTTGTTGTTTAACTATATCACTGCACGGTTATTCCAGATGAATAAATATTCTGATGACTGTAAAATATTTTTTGTAATAACAAGTAACAACAATTATAGGGAAATTAATGAACATTTAGGAAAAATTAGTAATAAGGTATCCAGAGTCGGAATTTCTTTCAGTACTGAGACATGTAAAGCAATGTACTTGGAGAGACCAGTGTTAAGGCAGAATGTCGTTCTACATGATATATCACTGGAAGAGGCTGATCAATATATAAGGGTTTGGGTTTATTTATTTCTAGTAATTTTTCCTTTTCAAATAATTTAGATAATGTTATGCATTGCATACTAAAGCAAGTAGGTATGCTATTGAATGTTGCATCCATAGAAATATGGAGAATATGATTAATTTATATAAGACATTTCTAAGATCTCTTATGGAGTATATTTCTTTCTCTCTATATTCTTGACAGGAGATTCACAGAAAAGATTGGAGGCTTAAGAAACCTTAATTTTTCTGAATGATGTAGAAGGACTAACTTGTATATTCTATGTTACATATATTATAGAGGGAAGATGATTCTTGCATATAAAGCTTGAAGAGTAAAGTATTGACATTGCTGTTAAATTTTAAACTAAATGATAGTCACAGGATTTCAAATTCGGGAGTCTTAATTTTAAGGTACATCATAACAGAACAACACTGAGACATTTATATACTACACAAGCTATTTCTGTATATTTGAATCATTTGCTTCAATACAAAATTCAGTAAATTAAATTTTTTCAAAAAGAATTTAGATTCACAGGTGGGGTTAGAGGTATTTAATCCATATTATTTGGAGTCTGTATTCATAGAAGGTATTAGGGCCGTAACACAGTAAAAGAACTTAGGAACTCTATAAACTGCTAGCTAGCATCAGTAGACTCACCAGGCAGGGGATTCCTGGAAGCCTATAAAATAAAGCATTCAATACTGAAATGTAATATTCTAATAAAAATATTAACATCTTCACCATAAATATTACATTTTATATTGTTGATATTGTTTTACACTAAAACCTTTTAATTCATATAAATATAAACAGGCATGAGCTGTCTTGATGAAAATGGATAATGACATATTTTTATGTTGTACAGATGTCATATCTATAAATGGACAATAATCTAATCTGCTTTTCCTGTTTGGTTGGCATTCTTATTGGTTAGCCTGAATCACAGTCTTTACTGCTAGATGAAGTCTCCTTTCAGTACTCTTGCATGTGCTTTTTAAGGGAGTGCAGCACTTCTGCAAATGGAACATACCCTTAATTTCTCCTTTATGAAAATGAGGACCACTAACCCGGGCTGGGAATTCATTACTATTGAGCAAGCTTTCTATGCAACATTGAAAAGCCATGCTATCCATGATATCCCAACAGTATCCTGCTCCTTCCAAATTCCCATCTTTATCTCACCTATTCTTGCAGCTTTGACACAGTAGAACTTTTTAATTGTGCACTGACCTTACCTATTGAAATGAATCCAGGACTGGCATTTGTTTTATGCATTGTTTCCTCAGAAGAAGATGTGAGCACCAGATTCAGGGGTTCTTCATAGCATCTTCCAAGACTCAACGATGTTCATAGTTAACAGCATTTCTCTACCTACAACATGGGTTAATTCCTGCCTCTTCATCCTGATTCACCAGATGAATTACCAGAACACTTTTGAGTAGGGTTTGAAAGCCATTCATCCTCTTCTTCAAAACCTCACCAAATTACTACCACAACCACACCTTTGCTTTTGTATCTGTTTCACCTGCCTTTGTGGCTTTTCCATACATTGAAGTGAGATTCACAGAGCCCTCCTCCTGAATATCACTGCAAAGACTTTTTTTTTCTTTAACCTGACATCTTCTCTCACCACTGCTATACATAAGTAAGTACTAAGAGTCTGCCATGACAAGCTCAGGCTACATTTTGACCACAGTTTCCTGGTATTTCATCAGCAGCTAAAGTCTTGAAGAGGGCCCTTTTAGACATGACTTCCCCACCTTCTCACATTATATGTGAATAGTTCCTCATGAGCTGACAGCTGATATCATCCCACACAGAATGCTCTGTGTGGGATGATATCAGCTGACAGCTGATATCATCCCACACAGAGCATTCTGATGGCACTCTCAGTATATGCTTGGATTTTCTGAGTGTTCAACACCCACCCCAGCAATCCAACCTAATTTGTCACCAAATGATGATTAGGTGGCAACTGATTATTTTCTTTGATCCTGATATCCATAACATACAGCCTCAGAAGGGATGACAAAACCACAGATTCAGTCATTGACCTTTGACTCTACATGATCTCATGCCAAGTACACTTGTGAGCATGCTTGTGCTCAGACATGGCACTTGTCATGGAAAATTGGTGATTTGCACATAAGTTCTAAATAATTCATCACTTAGATTCACATCTGTCATATAATTCCTTTCAATCACAGCCTATCCAGCTAGCAGCATCCTGCATGGGAATCCCTCAGTAGAACTACAGTCTCTGTAGTTGGCACATTATTCATCACCATTGTCATGCCCTATAAGAATACTGAATATAACAAATATCTGTGTTTTGCAGATTTTGAGAATGCATGTGATCAATGCATCTCAAAATGTTCTGTAGGATGCATAACAGCATTACAAGGTTCTAGGTTTGCTGTCTATAGTGGCCAGTAACTATATTTGAGAAGTGACAGTTGTATCCGCATATTTGCTACATTTCCATTGGGCATATAGGAGTGCACCAGGCATGATTCTTACTCCCATAAGTAGCTGACCAGGAGATAAGGGAGGGTCCATCGCAGTGATGGACACAGTAGCCTATGTGGGAGCTATGAATGATATGTTACTGGATGTGACAGTTTACCTGGTTTGTGATTTGGAGCATATCTCATCCAGGATAGAAAGATTAAAATCTTATCTCTATGACCTTCTGTTAGAAGGGAGGATAGGCAAGGATCTGTATGATTATTTTTGTGTTGATCACCCCAAAATACCAGTAATTTATGGGTTTCCTAAGGTGTATAAGCCTCTGATTAATCCACCGATGA
Organism: Protopterus annectens; assembly: GCF_019279795.1. Taxonomy (NCBI): domain Eukaryota; kingdom Metazoa; phylum Chordata; order Ceratodontiformes; family Protopteridae; genus Protopterus; species Protopterus annectens. Next base: position 45,580,166 of record NC_056726.1, on the reverse strand, counting down.
GACTGAGAGTATCTGGAAGAGGTTGGGCTACTGAGCCCATTTCAATCTATGTAGAGAAACAACTTAGGCCTCTAATAGATAAAGTAGATACTATATTATTAGACAAGAAACACTTTCTCAAAGGTTTAGTGAGCTGGTATGAAACAAATGGTGACCTAGATTATATTCTAGTGACTATGGACATGGTGTCACTATTCACATGCATTCCAAAAGATACAGTTATTGATTTTATCAGACAGCTTTTGACGGTAAGATCAGAATTCAACACAAATAAAGTTGAACTGCTGTGTTATTTATTAGCACTCATTTTGACTAATAATGTCCATGTTTGATGACAAATATTTTATTCAGAAAATGGGAGTAGCTATGGGCACCATGTGTGCAAACAGCTATGCAAACATGGTGCTTGCCAAATGGGAGTACATGTATGTTTTTAATCATTGTAACCTATTTAAGGAAAATATTTTATATTACAATCATTTTGTGGACAATGTGTTTCTTTTGTGCAGAGGTACCACCCAGGAGCGGAAGTCCTTTGTTTGTTATTTAGAGAGCACTACAGATTTTTTGAGATTCACATACAGTGAATCAGATATTAATGCTGATTATCTTGATTTCAGGGTTCAGAGGGTACAAGGTGGCTTAATCACCAGATTATTTGAAAAACCCTGCAAGGTAAACAACAAGCTACACTCTAAGAGTATGCACCCCAAGAAGACTAAAATGAATGCTAGGAAAGGGCAGTTTTACAGGTCAGCAATGTTGCATAATAGAGATAGTTACATGCACATCCATTTTGATACTCTGTTTGATGAATATAAACAAAGGGGGTATAGACAGTTTCATGTTGGAACAGCACAGAATGATGTGATTGTACGTAGATCTGATAGAGCAGGACCTTACTACAGTACAGAGAATGTTGGTACATCAGAGCAGCCTGAGTGGAATGATACCCTTAGGATGAATATTACGTATTCAACTGATGTGGACTCTGTATGTAATATAATTAAAAGACATTGGAAAGTCCTCACATCAGACCCCAAGTTCAAGGATGTCTTAGATGAACAGCCACATTTTTCCTATAAGAATAATGTCTCTTTGAGGAAATGTCTGTGTTATAAGCCTCTATTACTGAACAGTAAAGTCAATGCAGCCACACCAAGGACTCGTGCATGTGGAGAATGCAATGTCTATAGTTATATTAGGACTGACAATGTTTTTATGCATCCTCTGAATGGATGTTTGTATACTTTTGATGTTCTGCTAATTGTAATAGCAACAATTTAGTATACCTGGCAGTATGTGAAATATATGGTTCCTACTATATGGGTGTGACCACTAGACAATTAAGAAATCATATCAAGGAACATGTATATGCCATCAATAGAAAGGATGACAGAAATGCTCTTGCCAAGCATGGATTGAAAGAAGGGAATGAGCATGCGTTTAAATTTTTGGTTTTGGAGCTTGGTAAAATAACAGGAAGAGGTGGTGATGTTAAGACCCACATTGAGTGCTTAGAAATTAAATGGATATACAACTTGGCTACAAATTGAGGCAAGGGTTTAAACTGTAGTGTTCCCTTAAAGCCTGCACTGAGATCTAGGGTTTTAAGGTAATTGAGCCTATTAAGTGTTTAATTACTATCTTATAAAATCATGGTGGACTGTGTGCTTGGTAGATCTGATGAAGCAACATTTGTTGTGAAAGCGCTCATCTCACTTGTTTCCTTTGGATTTGCTGTGGCTTTACTGTGGATTTTATCATGTTTTATTAATTTTTATTTTTATTAAAGAGTACTTCTGCTACACACCGGACTTTGTCATTTTCCAGTACCTACTTTCTTATCAACCAGTGTGCTCAAAACCATTTATAGTCTTGTTTGTTTTTTTACTATGTCCCCTTTCTATGACCTCAAATTCACCCAATGTTATGAGGATTGGGAAGAGGCATAGTGACTGATTTAGTGAATGACATCATGGAAAAATGGAAAACAGGGGTTCCTTATAAGGTGACTGGGCTTCCATTCAATGATAGAATGAGGAACTTGACAGCTTATGAGAATTCTGGAGTATGGCTACCCAAGGCTCCATGATAAAATGAATTAGTTGATGTGGCTGGCACATTGTAAAGCTTCTCCCTAAGTTGATTCTATAGGAGGTTATCAGGTGTGACAAACTGGCAGGGGTAACCTAGCAGGCAAAAAGAAAGTTAGGGGGATTGTACATCTCAGAGTGCCTGGGAATGCTTAGGGATCCCACAGGATGATTGAGAGATTGTTGTTGTTGCAGGGCTGGTATTGTTCACCTCCCTAGTTTTCTACCACCATGACCTTCACTAGGGGAAGTACTTTAGAAAAAGGAAGTGCATATGGAAAATAGCATATAAGTCTAACCAGACAGCTAACAAATTTTAAATATAGTTATAGATGTATGTAAATATTTAAGAGTGGGAAAGTATTTATAAATGTAGTTCAACAATCAAATGATGAAAGGACTCTGTCTGTCCATATCGACACTGTGCATTGTTTAAAGATTAAATGTTTAGAATGATGATCAGGAAGTATGTTTCTGATGAAGTCCTGATTTGGATGAAAGTGGAAAATAAAGTTTTTTATGCTAAAGAAGTGTTTCTTTGCTACTCTTCAAGTGCTGGTTTGGGTGTTTTTTTGGTACCCTCTATGACATTGTTGGGAGTATTTATAAACTCTTAACCCCTGGGGTAATATTTAACAATTTATACATTTTTTTAAATAACAATTGTCCATTTTAAAGTTTTATACTTTAACAGCAAGTCTTTAATTTTAAGTTCATTTCATATATGTGTGTATGTGTTTCTTCTGGTGTATGATGTGCAGGAAAGGAAAAAGAAAATGTATCTGAAGCCATGAATCAAAATCTAGGTTCTCAAATTTATATTAATTTGTATAACTATTGTATCCAAAATGTATCTCACCACCTGTAGTTTGTCCTTCTTGCCCGTTCCTATGGTTAAATGTGGCTGAACCCAATAACGTGTTAGTCACCAATGCTTCTCACATTCTAATAGTATTGTCTGCTGTAGATGTAAGAAGCCCTTCGGATACTTCCTTATTCCATTCTCAACCGCCTTTAAATCTACTTCGATATTGTGGTGTACCTCTCAATCATTTTCCCTTGTCTTTTTAGTTCAGCACCTTGTCACTTCCTGGGTTAAACATCACCAGGAATGGAAACATCTAGTCCTTTTGTTCCTTCAACCAATAAAGATTGTTAGAGCAAGTTAATAAGACGAGTCAACTCTCCCAATAAGGCGTAGATGTTTGAAGTACATCCTTAGTATTAGCTTTCCTCAACATATAACAAATCATGTCATATGAAAAGTAACATTTATTATGGAAGATCATACACAGATTAGGACAGAATTAGGTTGGGATTGTTAACTGGGTAACTGAATTGGTCTATGGTGGACCATTTTAGTGATGACCCAGGCCACAAGGACAAGTGAATGGTATTATAAATTATTGGTTTAGAGCAGCCAGTCTATAGTCTACAGGCATGTTTGAGAAAGGTGGAAATGAATCACAGTTTAACAAAAATGAACCTGCATTACAGTTCCCGTTCCTAATATGCATGATTTTTGTCATTCTTCACACAGTCCTTGCCATGTGAAGTACAATGCCTCAGTTAAGCAATAACAGTGATACCACTATCATAATTGCTCCCAAATACTGAAACATTGGACAACTGGAGAAAGACCATTGGGCTAATCCTAAATCTGATTGATTCCTTCATCCTGCATGTTATGAAAAAACAGAATCTTTATGTGTACTTCAACATTTAACATCCCACAAAAATTGTATAAATGTGTTGGCCTTCTATATTTTGGCATCATTTTGATACTTTTTCATATAGGTTGAAATGCAGATATCTGACAAAGCAATGCACGTCCTAGGAAATTAAAGATATCAAACTGAACAAAACAATGTAAGCTACATTTCAGAAATGTTAATGTAATTGACATCTAGCCTTAGTCACATACAAAAGTCTGATTTTTTTATAATTACTATCATACTGATTTGACTATTTTTTACATTTTTGCATTTCAGAAGGCAGAAAAAATGCTATTAAGTAAACATGAAATTACAAATAATCTAAAATACTCCAAAAATATTTAAGCATACATAGACATGAGGTGAACCTTTGTAAATTCTACAAAAATACACTCCTCAAAAAGAAGATGTTCTAAGAATTCACTCAATATCCTTTGATACAGTCCTTAAAAGCATAATGGTAGATTGGGACTGGATTTCTGAATAGTTTGCTTTAATCGTGGTTACATTTTCTGTCGGCAAGAAAGTGCAAAAGAAAATCTCCATTTCAGTTTTGCAAGACAGATTTTGATGAAGTATAAGTAAAAGTGTTTCTTTGATCATCTCTTAGTTCACAGTGTAGGTTGCAATTTTATAAGTCGTACGGCGCTTGATTCCATAAAAAAATGATGGTGTAACACCAAAGGTGTATGTGGACAGACACAAGCACACGCACACACACACACACACACACACACACACACACACACACACACACACACACACACTTATCTGTTAGTGTGTGTACAAGTATGTTCTGTTTGTCTCTCTCTCATTATAAATATATATATATGTATGTATTGAATAAAAAACTCTGATATTTGTCAAAACGACAATTTATACCAAATTATTACTAAATGGGTTAGCTCACTTCTCTTTTTCCAGTGTTGTGCAATGCTGGAATTCATTAAATTAAATAAGTGGCACATAGGAAATGATATACAAAACTTGGAGATTTAGGAGGTATAGCCCTCCTCATTTAAAAAAAAAATGGTTTCACGGGAGTGCAGGACATTTATAAGTATGCAGTATGGGTGTAAAAGGTAAAGCTGTTGCCATACCTCGATGATCCTTGGTCCTGGATGTTGTGTGTTACAAGTTCAGAGGGTAAGTGCTTTACAATCCCAGGATGTTAGTAATACCTGTTTTCACCTATTCATTTTGGAAGCATATATTTTGGCTTAACATTTTCCAAAAGATAAATATCAAAAATTTTAGGATCCCTAAAAAAAAGATAATTTTTTTTAAATGGGCAAGCACCCCCTGCAACCCTAACGTGGGGGGCTCTACCCCATACCCTTCAAATTATATATGCCAACTCCATAGTTGTACCCCAGAAGAGAAAAGGGGAAAAATGAAAAATGCACCATTGCCTTGCACAGTACAATACCTTGTGATGAACTCACTGCACACTTTTCAATTTAAACCACTCATTGGAAAAGCGACAGATCATCTGTAGCGAAGTGTAATACCTGAGTATCTTATACAAGCCAGGTGCCTTATTGCTCTTATAAAATTGTTAAAAATAAGATAATATATAACTATGTAGACCCATGTATGTGTGTGTGTGTGTGTGTGTGTGTGTGTGTGTGTGTGTGTACACACACACACACACACACACACACACACACACACACACACACACACACATTATATAGTTTCATAGGTATATACTAGGTTACTGACCACCAGGCCTTTAGAATCCTAGCCATGCAACCCAACCCAAGTGTGTCATCATGTAACATGGGCATCTGTTTGGAGGGTATGTTAATTAGGAGGTTGTAAAGGTTTACCGGGGATTATGTTAGTTATGGAATATCTCTTGTCAGCCTCTTTCTATCAGGGTCATGGGGACCAGACCAAGGATGAATTTTTGATTCCCCATCTAACGGCAAAGGTTACATTTGAATAAGCTTAGTGATGGGCTCTGATTCAGATGTATAGGTAGCCTACTCCTGAGCTTGTTTTTGTAGTGTATTTTAAAATAAGATAGTTCATCCCCCCATTTTAGATGAGATAGGGAGAAATAGCTCCTGAGGGTACAGCAGTGTGGAGAGAAAGGCGTATCCTATATGAATGGAGAATAAGCATATTCATGCCAGTGTACAAGAACAAAGGGGACATCCACAACTGTGGGCAGTACAGAGGAATCAAACTCCTATCACATTGTATGAAAGTTCTAGAAATGGTAATTGATAAATGGATATGCAGATTAGTAGAATGTAAGATAGGAGATGAGCAGTTTGGATTCAGATCAGGATGCAGCACAACTGATCCAATGTTTGCAGTGAGACAGATAGTTGAGAAGAAGCTAGAGATGAGGAAAGAGTCCAACTGGGCATTCCTAGACTTAGAGAAAGCATATGACAAGGTCCCAAGAAAGCTGATCTGGGCAGTACTGTGGTGGTTAGAAGTCCCAGAAACGTTGGTATAATTAGCACAGGCTATGTACAAGGACCCAATAACTCAAGTATGAACAGTGTTTGGCCTCACAGATGGGTTCCCAGTGGGAGTGGGTGTACACCAGGGTTCAGCTCTGAGCCCACTGCTGTTCATACTGGTGATGGACTACATTAGCAAACAGGTTGGAGGGGACAGATCAACAAAGTTACTGTATGCAGATGATGTGGCATTACAGGCAGACTCTGAGCAAGAACTCCAGCAAAGTATAGAGCAATGGAATGCAAAATTGAAGGCACATAGGATGAAACTAAGCACAGATAAGACAGTGGTAATTGCAGCAAACTGGGGAAATCAGAAGAAGTGAGAATTGAGACAGAAGATATTGGAACAGCTAAATAGCTTCAAGTATCTGGAAAGGATGGTTGAGGAGAAGAGAAGATTGAATGAAGAGGTCAAAGCTAGAATCAGAGGGGCTGCAGCCAACTGGCATAGAGTATCAGGCGTAGTGGGTGACAGAAGAATGCCAAAGAAGCTGAAAAGTGAGCAGTACTTCTGTATGGTACAGAAACATGGGCAGTAAAGGCAGAGGAGATGAAGAAGCTAGAAGTGATGGAAGTGAAGTGCCTGAGAAGGGTGGCAGGATGCACTCTGTGGGACAGATGAAGTAATGAGGACATAAGAGCAGAAGCTAAGGTCACTCCAACTGCAGTAAAGATTAAAGATAACAGATTATGGTGGTTTGGACACGTGCAGAAAAGCAAAAGACAATCTGATGAAGAAGATTTAGGATAGACTGGAAGAGGGTAAGAGGAAACAAGGACAACCAGCAAAGAGGTGGATGGATTTTGTGAAAGAAGATCTGTGACAGTCAGGCATGAGTGTTGAAGAAGGCAGGAATGTAGCACTGAATCAAGAGAGGTGGCGACAGTTAACACGATACCCCGACCCCGTGTAAATGGGAAAAAGGGGGGATAATGATGATGATGACGATCCTCCCATTTTAGATGATTTTTGACTAGGACTATAATTTCTTAAATATGTGGAATTTTTTATGAAATTTTCATGGAAATCATTTTAGAGACTATGACAAGGTCATCTTATACAGCTACGGAATCATAATAAACAAATCTTAACTGTGCTGATCAGAAACAGAAATTGGTCTAATAGAATTCACAGCTCTATCCTCATTAACAAATTGAATAAATACAAAAATACATAAATAAACTTTACATGTCAGTGAAATGCTCAAGCACTCACACTTCACAAATCACTGTATGTATGAACGATACTGTATTTTATTGTCTTGTGCAGAAAATGATTTTTCTATTATATTCTGTGGGTATATATGTGATGCCCTGCTGTGGTTCTTGCTTTGAGATGTATGGCACTATTTTACATGTCCAAATTCTGTTCCCTCTTAGATAAGGGTAATAACTGTTGATTTAGTGCCTAGCTGTAACACACTCTTGGGAACAAGGGCTGACTTGGCTAGGCTTATAAGGGCCCTACGGCCATTAGCCTAGTAACCTCCTATGATCCTATGATCCTATGATTCTATGTATTAGAGCTGTGTTCATTTGGCCTCATTTTAGAAACTGCTTTGTCAAAATGTTGTGTACTGTTCACAATTTAATTTGCAAATGTCATTTTGTAAACAGTTTTAAAATCTCATGTCAAACATGAATTGTAATAAAGGATGCACAAAGTCTCAATTATAGTTCTGATGGAAAAGGTTCATAGACACTACACTGAAAAATGGAGCTTAGACTTTTTTTATTTGCAACATAGGAGCACTATGCTTACAGTTTTTTTGTGTTTTTTTTTTTTGTTAAAGCCACGTGGAAGTTGACTGCAGAACTGAGGGTCAAAATGGTTGACCCTGACAGTGAGATTTTGAAGACAGATTTTTCTGCATGTGAGATCTAAATGACTTGTACTACTTTTCTTCTGTGCATGGAAGACAATTTTTAAATATTGTATTGGAATGTTATATACTGTAACAAGAACACTAACAGAATAAAATAAATACTTTACAGAAGTGTTTTACATTACTAAGATTCATTAAACAGTCAAACAGTATAAACTGACCATAAAACACTGGGAAATATTTTGCTATTAATAAGTCCAAGTTTATTGAGTATTTTATTTGTATTCTGTGGTTAATTTTAGTACTTTCTGTTTTATGAATGGGCCTTGGACTGCATTATACTAGTACAGAGAAAGACAGAGACAAGTATACAGTAAAAGTAACTGGGATCTGGAAAACAGTGCCTACAATTATAAGACTATAGAGCAGACTTGTGCAAAAAGTGGCTAATGACTTGTCTTGCAGTGTCTTGTAGCCATGTCCATATCCTGCTATATACACTTTTAGTATTGTTTTAGTTTAGACATTTTGCACCAAGAAATGTATTGAGGGGGGGCAATTTAAGAACTTTATGCTTAATGCCACTTCTGTAATTTTATTGTATTTATGCAGGTTTGTTCTCTATGCTGTTTATATGGCACACTGTCTCACATTTGTTCTACAACATGAAAAGGAAAGAAAGAAAGTTACAGTGAGTTAAGTTTTATCAGCATTTTGAGCAACTAGTACATGAACTACTTATCACATTTAATTCTATGTGAGCTCACGTACATCAGTATATTGATTTGGAGTTGAAGACTAGCTGGATAAGGTCAAAAAATTATTTTCTAATAGTGTTGATGGAATGTATAAGCAGCTGTATGATTATTATCCCAAGCTGTTTGGGTTATCTTGGATACGTTTTACAGCATAAACAGATGCACATTCAATTTTGCTGCCCAAGTTTTAGACAGGAAGAGCATATTCAACATTTGGCTTAAATGAAATTACAGTGTTGTTAACCTTACATTATTTGCTCCTTTAATGTGCAGATAATATTGTTTAATCTTGTTGGGTTGTTATTATTATATTATTGTAGGACTGATGTTGACATTTTTAGGAGCTGCTGCTGCTGGGACGGAATAGTTTTGGAAAATGTGGTGCTGGTGATAAGACTAATGGTAAAATATATATATATATATATATATAGAGAGAGAGAGAGAGAGACTAAGATGTTAGAGTTAAGATGTTGTTATTAGAGATTAGGAATGAGAATTAGAATTTTAAGGCAAATATTAGGAATCCAAAGTACTTTGGAGTATGTTAATACATTCTGTGTATTACTCGCATTACTACAGGTTAAAGAAGCAAAGGTTTGCTAGACTGCTAAATCAGGTAGCTAGGGTAAGTTCTATTGAAAAAAAAGCAAAGAGGGGGAGAAAAGAGTTTCCCTTATATTCAGAGGAAGGACATATGTGTCTTTGTTTATATGCCATGCTTGTTAATTAGAACTGTTTCAATAAGTTCCATGTCACAGAGGAGGAACCTTTGCTGTCCACAGAACATGAGACTAAGTACCAGTCTAAAAGCAAAGGACCTAATGATGAGAGGATCATATGCATCCCCTATGCTATCTTGCTTATACTGGCAGGAGAACAGAAGTTTGGACTTCTGTATAAACCTACATCTATCAGAGGAGAATGGCTTGCACTATGACAAGCAGTGATAGAAAGAAAAATATATGAAACAATAGAAGTGCAGGCTTCATTGATCCATGCTATGAGAGGGAAAACATAGTATACACTCACAAAAGCAGGACAGAATAACCTAGAGAAATTAATGCATATCAACAGAGAAAGTATCAAAACCCACATAACAGTAGGAGGGGAGAAGGTAGGAGATGCTAAATGCAGGAAAAGTTTTCATGCAGAAGGCTGTGATATTGTGAATGAAGTTCCACTGAAGCAAAGCATGGTGGTGACCCAGGCTGGAGGGAAGAGGAGATCATGGAAATGTTTACTGTGGTATACAAAGTGAACATCAAAAATCATATTCAGAAAGAAATCAGGGTTAAAAATCCAACAATTTTGCAGAGGCATTGGAGAACAAGACAAAATTAAAATTAACACTGAAATGTTGAAGCCCAAGAATTTTTAAAATTGGTTACTATTAGTCAATAAAATATGTAAAGTTTGCAGAAGTGATGGAACAGAAGCCATTGATGAGCATCCCACTAGGTCTGTATAAATAACCTCATCTTGTTTAATCAAGAATCTGATTATTTAAACCCAAAACATCTACAACATTGAGAAGTCACTAATCAAAACAGTGATACTCCCAATTTGGTAAAACACAAACTTTTTTTTTTTTGCAGGACAGTAAGCCCTCCTGCAGCATCCCCACCCCACACTTTAGTTATACACAAACTCTTAGAATGCACAAACTCAGAGAAGAGTGAGGAGATGCATTATTAACCTTCTTACTTTTCCCCAAGTCTAACCACCATCACAAGATGATGGCAATCTTTCAGTGATGACGTTTTAAGCACTGATCAACTGGTTAGCAACAAACAGCATGGCTTACCCATTCCAGCATTTCAGTATGACTTGATTATTAGAAAAATGCAGGATATAAAAGCAGTTAGAGTTACCTGGCTTATGATTAGCCATTAGAGGGATTAAATTAGAGAATAACACATTAAGATGGGATGTCAGGCATTCTGACAACTGAGTGGCTATCATATGGTACCAAGGTAAGCATTAAGGAAAGTAGGCAGAAAAAAAAAAAAACAGGCACAGACAGTGGGGCCAGAAATCATACTGTAGTTACATCTTTAACAATGGTATGCATGATAATGATATGGGGGACACACTAAACCAGCAATATTTTCAGGATGCTTAGTGGAGCAAACACAGATTTGGCAGGATGACCCAAAAATGTAGGTCAGTGGTCAGAAGAAGTGTTGGAAAACAATAATGGAGAAGTAGGGAATGATTTAACAGAGATCCTGATGAACCAGTCAGTTAAGGGGACACAACCTGAGAGTTGTGTAGTACACTGGCTTTGCAGGACTGTAGGATATTGATAAAGAATATGATTACATTTTTACTCAGGTTTGTTTGTGCATATAACCAGGAAAACAGCAGGCAACCTCAAATCAGTGAACGGGCAGAAGTGGATAAAAAAGCAGAAGTAAGTAGGTAAAGCTGGTCATTTTTGCTCTGATTCCATGGCAGAATTACAAGATACCCCCCATTTGCGATTGTCCCCAAATAAATATAAGGACATTTTGGGTGTATCATCACCTATCACTTCTAGTTGGAGAACTGGGTAATTGGTACATCTGCAAGGAAGAGAGGAATGTTATATATGCTTCTGAAGATGATGCTGTGCAGAGGAACAGTTACAGGAATACCTGTCTAGTTAAAATTGATACGGACGGAGCTTTTATGCTCGCACCTGTGATATATGGACAATGAAATTAAGTGGGAATATTTTTTATAATGCCAAATACATGTACATAGGTAGTGCATTTATGTCATATAGTTTGAATGGTATATCACATGGACGGAGAAGTCTCGAAAAGGTACATGATGAGTATGAAGGATGATATGTTATCTGAAGTATTTCCTCCGAATATTCCAGAAAAGAGTTAGCAATCCAACACAATAAATATTCATCCCAGAAACTGGATCAAGCAAGGGGGGTGCCTCTTAGAAAACAGAAAATAGAAGGTCCTTTTGTGGCGATGCACTTTCTAGGGAATGAGCGAATGTAGTAGTACTGCATCCTGTCAAGTTACAGTGTAAGACCAAGGTTGTGAAAATGGAATGATCTGGGGGAAGGTCACCAGGGAAAAGTAAAGATGTGATGGGATCACTGAAAACTGCAAGTAGGCTGGAGAGAACATGGAATAGATTGATAGGCAATACCCTCAAAGACAAGGGGAGACAACATAATGGGATAAAGATTAAACAGATATCCAAGGGTATATGCAGGTGTGGAAACATTTTGTAATAGACCCATAGCAGAAAGTCTTAATGGCAGCAAGGCATGAATTTATTAGGGATAGCCAAGTCTAAGTTAGTGCTGCTAGGACTGCAGAAATGTTAATGTTAGTTCAGGGAGTGGAGATTCACATCACAAAAAAATCCAATAGCCAGACTTATACAGCATAAAACAGGTGACCAGGAATGTTATATATATATATATATATATATATATATATATATATATATATATATATTTAGAGCTGCATTCTATATGGCTGGCAGGTTTGCTCTGGAAGGAGGAAATGGGTAATGGATTAGTCAAGTCTCTTCTGGATAATAAAGAGACAATTAGGGACATCCATGTTAGACCAGAGGGTCAGGTGCATCATGGCAAGTATGAGGGAGTTGGGACGGATGAAAGACCCTGGGGTAATGTAAAGGTTTCATAGGTTTATAGGTGTTTACTAGGCTAATGACCACAAGGAACTTTTTAAGCCTAGTCATGCATCCCAAATCTCTGACAAGTTCTGGTACCCTGGATAAGTGTAAGCAGAGACTTGGGAAGTGAAACATTTACAAGCAGGGGCCTGGGAGATGAATCATTTGGCTATCCACTGCCTATCCACCGGGTTAGGCACAATCCAGTATGTCACCTGGTGGATAGCCAACTGGCTATCCACCATGTGACATACGGGTTTGTACCTAACCTCTTCAGTTTGTCAGCGATGCCTGAGTGGGGTATTGTGTCAAATGCCTTGACCAGGTCAAGGTAGGCAGTGTGAACGATTTTGCCCTCATCCATTGCTTTGGTGACAAAGTCCACCAAGCTGAGTAGGCATGATCTGCCCTTGACAAAACCAAACTGGGTTGGGTCCAGTGTCTGGAGGTTTACTATATCTCTGTTGATCATCTCCTTGATAATTCTTTCCATGGCTTTACATATAAGACTAGTGAGACTTATGGGTCTGTAGTTTCCAGGGTCTGTAGATGGCCCACCTTTGTGCAGAGGGATGAGTGTTACTGTTCTCCATTCATGGGGCAAGAAACCTGTTTGAAGACTATAGTTAAATTGTAATTCCAGAGGCCCTGATAGGTCATGTTTCATGCTATTTACAAAGCATCCTGGGATATTGTCTGGGCTCATTGATGGCAGTGTTCTTGGTCTTAGAGACAGCATTAAGGACTTGCCCCCCCCTAGTGATAGTATTCAGAGTACCATCATAAAGTATGCCTTTTCAGTAAGAGAAGCACAGCTACAGCTAGAAGCATTAGACAGATAAATCAACAATGCAAAGGCTTAGAGAAGATGAAATGTAAAGACAATAAATGCTTGCTGTGATCATATGGCATAAGAGTTTATATGACAAGTTACTTCTTTTCATACATTGTAGGTGGTCGGGTAAAGCACTGCATGTCTGAGCATAGAAGACGTGCAAGGATATATGCTTAGGAGTAGGAGAGGAAAATTAGTGCTAGGGATCAATTGGAGAGTTTAGGGTTAGGGAGTGGAATGGAAGATTTAGAGTCAGGGACGAATTAAGGAGTTTAGGTTTAGGGAGTGGTATGGATGAGTTAGGATCAGGGAATAATTAGGGACTTTAGGTTTAGAGAGTGGGATGGAAGAGTTTGGGTTGGGGAAGAATTAGGGTGTTTAGGGTTAGGGTATAGATGGAACAGTTAGGGTCAGCGAAGACTTAGGGCATTTAGATTTAGGGAGTGAGATGTAAGAGCTAGGGTCAGGAAGGAATTAGGGTGTTTAGGTTCAGGGAGTGGGAGGGGAGTCTTAGAGTTAAGGAGTGAACAGAGAGCTTAAGTTTCTAGACTGGGACAGGAATCTTAGGGTTAGCAAGGGATTGGGGAGTTTAGGTTTAGGGAGTGGGAAGGGAGTCAGATGGTAAAAGAGTTGGAGTACTGGGAACCTCTGTAGTTTAGTAGGCTCTTGTTGTGAAACTGATAAGTAATTTGGGATGGGTGGGGTTGGCTTAGGTAGGTGCTTGAAATATTAGAGTATTTGAAACTTCTAGTTGTTTTCAATGGATTGGGATCTAGTAAAGTTTTCATAAATATAAGTCAATTTTGTTTAAACTACATAGAACACACACACATATCTATATATAAATATATACCTATATCTATATCTATATATATCTATATGTGAAGCCCCTCCTTCAATATTATGTCTAAAAACAAAACCATCATTGCTCCTGTATCTCACTAAACTCCTGGGTGTCGAAATTGACTGTAATATGCAATTTGACATTCATGTCTCCCAGACCATAAAAAAGTCCATAAAAATTAGGTATTCTCTACAGAAATAAACAATTCCTAACTAACAGACAAAGCCCACCATTCCCATTGCTCATACCCATCTCATATCTACACTCCTCTATGTTTCCGCTATACTCACTAATTTGAAAAAGACTGAAACCAACAAACTCAGTTCCTACTATAACAAAATAGCCAAGTTTGCCACCAACTCTCCCTTTAGATCACACCATTGCTTAGCTCTTAAACAACTCAATATGCTTGAACTTTCACATTTGCTGCTTTATAATCAACTGATCCTTGCTCGCAAATTCCTTTACCAACCAGATAAAACCCCCACCCTGCAAAACTTGATACTCCCGTACACAAACAACAGACTATGCCATTCAAGTAACAAGGAACTACTACAGGTAACCAATGCCAATAATGCAGCTGGAGATTCCATCTTCTCCAACTTCATATCCAAAAAATGGAACTCATTTCCCCACAATGTAATATCCCAATCTTCCTTGACACAGTTTAAACATATGCTGAAAACTCACCTGGTTGATACATGGCTATAGTCCTCTGCCAGCCCTGGTTAACTTGGCCCCGAAATTGTAAAGCTAACTAAGTCTCACCCTCAACTAAACTGCTGACCCCATCCTTTTCAAACTCAGACTCAGCTCATGATACAAAATTAATATTCCATAATACTGTATATACTGTACAAACAACTAATATCTTAAGTGTTAGGTAATCTCTTTGCTGTCCACATAACTCCTAAACTAGTCCTTTACTGGCACTTTCTGTTCACATTATTAAACTCAACTGCTTCTTCCTATACATACCTTACAAGTATCCTTTTTAACTTCTTTCTGTCTTATCGCTGTAGTGTACATTGTTTTATTGCCAAGTCATGCTCTACCCAAACTGTAACTGGTCATCATATCTGTATCTAGTACTAGACATCACTGTAGTAGACACTGTCGCTCAGTGTTGTAATATTATTATCGTAATATTATTGTAAATGTAAATTGGATTTCTATTTCCTTCTGCTTTTGATTATTGTACTTGTGCCTTATTTGTGGAGCTTATATATATAAATATGCGTCCCCTTCAGATGAGCGAACTTTTAAAAGTTCGAATTTCATGTGGCCGAGACCATATAATCGAACTTTTAAAAGTTCGAATGGTCTGAATGGAGATGTCCATACAGCATGGAACAGAAAAATTTCCCTTGTCTGCAATGTAGTCTGATCTTGGAGTTGGTATATTTAAACTGCGGGGGTGCAGAGGTGCTTGCCCCCCTGCTAGAAATGTTTATTTTATTTTATTTTTTTGCCATGTTCAAATTTTTGAATGTTTGATCTTATGGTCGTGGCCATATGAAATTCGAACATTTAAAAGTTCGATCATGTGAAGTAGACCCATATATATATATATATACATATATATATATATATATATATATATATATATATATATATATATATACTTGTTCAGTCAAGAAAATCACAAACTAGTTATGCAAAACTATTCAAAAATACAACCTAATCCCTATCTCTACTATATCCTGATCTCATAGAGAAAGAAAAAGCCAGCATGTGTGATTTTCGATCACACACATATTGGCTTGTTTTCATTTTGATTAAATAGGTTTTCAACAGAAGCTATGTATAATATATATGTATATATGTATATATATATATATATATATATATATATATATATATATATATATATATACACACACACACACACACACACACACACACACACACACACACACATAAGTGTCTCATGAAACAGTGAGTGAATACTCAAAAAAATGAACTATTATTACTTTCTATCTTTTTGCAGGTGCCAAGCACCCCTGCACCAAACCCTGCACCACCCCCCGATAATTATATATACTGACTCTCAGATCATTCAATAGTGGGGTAAGGGCAAAGTCCCTTTCCCTACTGTACCACTATCCCAGTCAAAAGACTGCCAGCAGAAACTCTATGAGGAAGATCTTTCACTCATTCAAGCATTTGCTTTTTATAGTACAAAAAAGCACTTACTCTTAATAATTTAATCATATAAATATGCATATGTTCCTATTTTTATTAGTTGATCAGATTGTGATCAACTCACCAACTGTCGATCATAATCCAGAAGAACCTTGAATCAAGGAACCTTGGGATGGACTATATCTTAGGTAATGCAGTGGGAGGCAAGTCCTGCTCTCCCTGCTCCTTGCAGTTGGTGACTCTGACTTCACAGGATTATGACTGATACATAATCTATCAGTTTTTACATATGTATATGTTCAGGAAATAATACATATATATCTTTAACATTCAACTGTGACTTCTTGTAACTCATTTTATGACATGAGATCACACGTAAAATAAGAAAAGCACTTTGCAATTCTTTTATGCAACAGCATAAGATAAAAGTGTACATTTAAAAACTGTACAGCTCATAATGTGTGACTTTTATTTGTTAGCTACAACCAAATATTCATTTTTATTTTCTCTTGTTTGCTTGTTTGAAGACTTGAAATACTATGTTTTTCAGTAAACTAGGTTGTTGTTGTTATTCTTTCGGCTTTTCCCGGTTAGGGGTCGCCACAGCGGAGCTCCGGTCCACTAATGATTGGCAGTAGATTTTCACGAACGCCGAGGTGCCAGCTTGACATCCAACCTTCAATGAAGGCACGCCCATTTACCCATGTCTTTCGAATGCCCACCCAACCGTGGGGGGGACATGCAGACTCCACAAAGAAGGGACTCCCCACACTCTAGCTGAGAATCAAACGGGAGAACCTCTTGCTGTGAGGCAACTATGCTACCTCTGCATCACCGCGGATTCTACAGTAAACTAGGTAATGATTACAAATAAAACACAGTTTTGATTTCAAATTAATACTTGCTGTTTAATCATACTAAGATGTCATTTACTGTTGCTGTTTTAAATGTGGATGTGGATGTTTATATGCACTGACAAGTGTACATGAGACAGGTTCATGCGTTCCTCTGTTTATAGGTTCAGCTTTCAAACTTAGGATCTGAATATGTGTGAGTTGGCTCTGTACTCTGTGCCAAATTTCACTTAATGCCAAATGACATTGTAAATATACTGGCAAATAAGTTTGCTACAAACTTTTCTCGTGTGATTCTCATCTTAACTTCAGTTATCCCTGAGCCATTCCCATCCTCTACCATTACTAACAAGCATGCCCTTAAGATACTGTCAAAGCTTTTAAAGACCAGAAACATGTCTTAATGGGTTCTGATCGTATAGCAGGTTGTCTTATTAATAGTATCGAACACAAACAGCTCACATGGAACCCTTCCTAAAACTGTTTAATTTAAACCTGGCCACAGGCTATGTCCTTGAATCCTGTTGTAGAAGAATGGCCCCAGCACAGATCCTGAAAATGATAGACCTATCATCCTTACAAGACTCATCTGTAAAGCCACGGAGCACATCATTATTAATCTCATAAGTCAAGAAATCTAATATCTCATTAGGCCTGAATCACAACAGTTCAGCTATGCAAAATATAGATTATGCCTGCTAAACCTTGCCAGCTTATTTGAGAAGATCACTCAAGCAATGGATAGAGAACATACTATCTATGTTGACTATCTTGATTTGGTCAAGACATCTGACAGCATATCACATGAAGGAATTGTTACAATGGTAATGGCCTTAAGCTTTGATCTCTATGTGATAAAATGCTCTTCAAGCAGAGGGAAGTTGACCAGTGGTGTCCCACAGGGATCTGTGAAGGTTCTGTCTTGTCTGGCATTTTTATTTTTCTGGTGTCAAAATGATTAGCAATGATCTCTGCTTGACCATATTCACTGATGACTGTAATCTGTGAATAACTTGCCAAGTCCCCCAAATATACATTTAATGAACTTACAAAATTAAGTGACAAGAGTTAAAACATAGTATTTATCAAAAGGGTTGGAACTAAACTCAAAGAAATGTAGCATTATCTGCTTTGGGAATCAATGACTCATTCCAGCCTAGAAGACTGATAATACTCCATTATCAAGTGAGACAGTGATTAGAGTTATAGTCACTCCTTTAATCACCATGTGGATATTGTAGTTAGGAAATCCTTTTATATTTCATAATGGATTACTCAAGGTATCTCTTCAAATCCATAGACATCATTGTTCCTTTATATTCTGCCCTGGTCAGACCCATTATTGAATAGAATGTGGGTGCTGATGTTGTTATAATGGTTAAAGTGTTTACCTCACAGTCACAAAAGGTTTGATTCTTACTTTGAAAGAGAAATGTGTTAGGTTTAAAATGGCACTCATGGGCAGCTGGTCTAGTATTTACCTATGAACCTATAATGCACCCTTTTGCCTGTATCTCACTAGATGAATAATAAAAGAAACCCTCAAACATCTGCAGACGTTTCTAACCAAAATGATCTCTGGTCTCAGACATCTTAGTTGCTACAAGATACTGGAAGTCTTGTCTTGTTCCTATACTTGACGCCTTATAGAGTACTGAGGGGAGATTTGTGTCTTCCCTACTCTACCCTTTGAGACCCTAATAGCATTGACCTCCTATTATTCTGTAATTCAAATACTACAGCCAGCACTAGAACCAGAGAGCTAAACCGATATCAGGAAATAAAATAAAAATGGAGGGAGAGGTTCATTGCCCTGCATCTCCCCCTGCTCTTTAATATGCAGTGCTAATGCTTGTTGTCCTTCAAACACATCTTAGATGACTGTATGAGAACACTTATATTTTCACTGGGATTTACAGGACTCTCCCTCCTTAAAAAAACTAGTAGTGTCAGAGGGTGATTATTGTCACGGTGCACATAGCCTGTATTCTGATTGCCTTGTATTGTCACTGATCCTATGATCCTATATGATAATTTGAAATATGACACCTGATCTCCACATATTTTTTTCATCCATTTTTCAATACTTCAAGATTAAAAAAATCACAAAATTCAATCATTATAAGAGATTTTATCCACAAAACATTCAATGGATAAGCCAGTCATTGTCGAATAAATATTGAAAACTATTATTTACTTATATAGATCTAAGCTGTTTGAACAAATAATGCAAAATACAATTATGGAAAATAATCTGAGATATCATGCTGACAAACATAGGTGTTTTTGCTCCCTGTCCATGGGTATAATCTAATATATCTAATTAGTAGAGGTCATGCTTCCTTCATTTTTAACTTAAGAATCAATTAAAACTCAGTCATGAATAAATTATCCTTTCTTTACCAACAGAAGCTATGATTAAATAAAGGATATACCATGAGGACAGATTGGGAAAACATCCTCAGTGGCCATAATAAGTCTGCTCAGAATACTAGCAATGAGTTCTAGGATGTCGTTAACTCTTGGATTTAAGAATTCATATTTGCAGATAAATTCAAACATAAAATACTTAGTAGAATCACAAATAATAATGGGTAATGGAAAAACACAGGGAATGCTTAGCTTTCAGAAACTACCAATGAACAAGTTTAAATTAAATTAAGTATAGAAGTTAGTGTCTTGTCAAATATTGTGAGTCACGCTATGAACCCCAAGTCATGAGGAATTCATTGGTTACATCACAAAACTGAAACAAAAGGTGTAGCACTGTAGCTTAGAGGGATAGAGTCCTGACAACAATATCATATCTAACATGTCATCAATATACAGTGAAGGGATCACCCATCCAAAGTATACACCAAATGTCTTTGCAAAGAAATATGCCCAAATGCAATTTAGACAAGAGGAGACATAGCTTCTACAAATGCAGAGATGACAACTGTTATAACAAATAGAAATAAGAACTCAGTTTCTATGTTACCAGCCAACACAGCTGGTGTTTCCTATAAGAAATCAAGGAAACCAACATATATCCTATCAATTACATTAAACAAAATCTTATCATGTGGATATATACCCTTGACCTGGGCTGGATTGACACTAAATGACAAATGAATACTGGTTCAAAATACAGGTTTCCCATCAGACCTAAAACATTTTAGATCCGTCACACCTATCAGTATTGTAAGTAATGTCACTGAGTAAGTCTTACTGGAGCTTATGAAAATAAAACAGGTGAACTACCACTGCTAGGTATAGGTTTGTTAAAGGTAAATTTCTGCCTTTTGAATTTCATGGCATTCCTTTAAAGAGTAAAAGCAGAATTTGAAGAATGAAGATGCTGCTAATCTCAGCCTGACAAAAATATTCAGCACTAGTTCACATAAGGGAATAACAGGCAACTTAAAAATATTAATTATAAATGTCTAGATAATCCGGTGGATAAAGTGGTACTTATGTAATAGGACACAAAAGGTCAGCATGGAGGGTTGCAGCTATAGCCTAATGGAGGTTACACGTGCTGTCCTATAGAGATGTCTACTGGAGCTGCCTTGTGACTATTCTTCCTATGTATAACAATGGGAAATAGGCTGTGGATAAGTAAATATCCTGACAATTACAAAGTGAGTAAAATAATTCACTAAAGTATGCCAAAGTTCTCCATGACAGCTTACAACAAATAATCAACCTATGCAGTACTAATGACTTCACCTTAGGACAATGAATGCAGTATTATTATACTTGGCAAAAAATAAATAAATGAAATAATATGTTAGAAATCCAAACTAACTTGTCAAACTATTAAAATCATTGACATCTTCATTAAAAAGCTAGAGAAAACGGTAACAACAATTTAAACATTGACCGGTACTTCTCTACTAAAGTTAGTAAAGCATATTCCATTGCAGTATACTGGTACCATGGCATACCATCTAATATGAAAAAAAATGCAAACAAAGCTCCTCTGATGTTCCCATCTAGCTATTTTCATTTGCTGATGTGATATATATTTGCATAGCAATACCACCACAGAATAACACTGACATTTGACAATGCTGGTACCTCAGTTCCGCATTGCCAATCAGGTGGTATTATTAGCTTATCTTTGGGACAGCTGCCCCCTTCATTCCACCTTAGGTATGCTTCTGCCATAGCCCTTCAAAAGCTAAAGGGTATAGCTGGTTAATCCTGAGAGCTCACTATGCATCTGTACACATCTGTACACATTATTAACCTGGACCATTACTGAATACAGTGCTGCATGTTGTAGCCTTCCACCATCTTGTAACACATTTAAACAAGGTTGGAAACCCAGAACACAGAAAATCTTCAAGAGTTGTCATTATATTATGTTCCGCATATTTTACTTATATGTAACCTCTAGTCTGAATGGTAATGCCTGATAAAGTTCTGTTTAAAAGTCAGTGACTAAAACATACCATTGTGGGAGCTAACACCACACAAAACAACCAATGCTTGTCTCAAAGAAACCAGAACATTGTTTTTTAATAAAAAGAAAGTCCACACAAACTTTCACAAAACAGTGAGGTGACACATGGTCATTGGCATTATTTTCCACTTCTGATCATGGCAGTGCTTGCATTCTGGCTATTTAAATTATTATTTATGCCCCTGTTTGTTTCATCTCACACCAGCCCCTCCTTTGCACTTCCCATATACATACACCTCTTGTAAGACATATGTTCAGTGCATTGTGACCTTATATTATCCCTTCCCTGACTTTATCACTTTGTATGACCTGCTTCCTCGTTTATCACAGAAATGCATTTCTTTGTGCATAGTTGTGCTGCTTGGTATTCAATGAAATTGGCTTTACCAGCCAGTTCTAGTGATCAGAAAAGCTCAACATCTGCATCAACAAATTTTTAGATATCAGTGAATAAAAGTTAAATATCTATTAATAAGGAGTATACAGACTTACATAGCTTCAAGAAACAGATGTCAGTGAATAAAAAATTAGACAGTTAATACAGTAAACAGTTTGATACAGTCAGCATCAATAGACAGTAAGATATCACTGAATCAGCTAACAAGGGACATAGCTTGCATCTATCAGCATCAAGAAACTGGCATCACAGAAGAAAAAGTAAAATACCTGCTAATAAAGAGTATACAGTCTGAGACAGTCAGCATTAACAAATAAATGCCATTTAATAAACAATATATTATCTAAGACAATCAGCATAAATAAACACTTGCATATCACTTAATAAGCAGTACACTGAGACAACCTGTATCAACAGACACGTATCACTAAGTAACTAGTACACTGCCTGAGATGGTTAGCATCAACAATCACTTAGATATCACATAATAAACACTGTGCTGTCTGAAACAATCAGTATCGACAAACACATATCACTTAGCAACTGTAAACTGTCTTGAGACAATCAAATCATATTAACCCTTAATGTTTCAGTGTCCAGTATAAGCGTCAAAAAGTACAGATGTAAATCCTGGGGTTTGCTGATGCATGCAGCAGACAAGACTTTACCTACATTCAGTAACAGGATGGCACTATTTGAAATACCCAAACTACATTGTGATTAAATATGTAGTCTGCATCTTGCAACACTGTGTGATATAGAGATGGCTATCCATGTATTCTCAGATACATGCATGCAAAAGCTCAGAGTTTTTTAAAACATTTTGTGTATATAATCTGAGCACTTGGAACATTTGTTTAATGTATGCATTCATTCATCCAAATAAAGCAGTAATCATCTAAAACACATATGTTTACAGAGACATAGATTAGCACGTCTCATATCATCTGAACACATTGAACATTTCAGCATTTCCATCATTTTCTAATAAACTGACAAATTACTCGACAATTTTGCTAACTTTCATGAACATCCACCTTAATAAACTGCTGATTAGTTAATTTCAATTATTACATTATTTAAACACCTGTAATCTACATATGCCAGGCTCCAAAATATTAAGTGCACTCAAGATGTTCTTTGTTCCATTATGACTGTTACTTTCAAAATTTCATCATATGATGATCATTCCTCCAGACTGGTGTTAAGAGTACTTCTTGGACAATACAGTTCCCCCTTCTGAACCATTCACTTAGCAATCACAGTCAAATGCTACTCAGATGAGATTTTTTTTCTGAGCACCCAACAGAAGATATTGACTCAGAAAGCTTAGAATGTGTGGTACTATCTTAATCAATGACCACAGCTTAGACCTGCACATAACATTGTTAACGATAGGAATGTTGCGTTGTGTCTTTCGGCTTTTCCCGGTTAGGGGTCGCCACAGCGGAAATCCGGTCCGCTAAGGCTTGGCAGTAGATTTTTACGTACCAAGCTGCCAGCCCTGACGCACAACCTTCAACGAAGGTACGCCCATTCACGCATGTCTACAGACAAAAGACGCTCTAACTGAGAATTGAACGGGACAACGTCTTACTGTCAGGCGACAGAGCTGACGCAGCACCACCACCGCCGTATATTGTTAACGATAGGAATACTTTTCTAAAGTGGACTTTTATGATTGTAGGGGAGCTGTTCAAAAGATGTGCAAAGTTTTACTTTTGCAGGTTTAGAATTTGAATAAATGCACATTTCTAAATGCTAAGTGATTTTGAAGGTAATGATATGAAATATGATTACAGAATATAAACTGCAGGTAGTTTTGGTAATTTAGCATAGTGATAACCTTTCATATGTTCACCTCATTTCCTCTATTAGCTCTATGCCTTCGCTAACTATATATCTCTTGTTCATCCTTCCATCCTTCCTTCTCTAGTTCTTTACAACTTACAGCTCTACCTCATCTCTTGTAAGTAAATAGTATTTTGTATTGTAAAATGTAAATCATGTACGCATTTGTTAGTAAAATGTGTTTTGTTACATTTAGTATGTGTACAGTGGACATTTCCTTGGACTTCCACTGAAAATGTCCTCTAGTTCAGTTAGGAGCATCCCAGTAAACAAATAAATACATAAAATAAATAAATAAGCAATGATTTAGCCTATTCAAATAATTTACTACAATACAACAATGTTAATATATACAAGGCCATGTCAAACCCAGATTTGATGAATATGCTTCACCTCAAAAAATCTAGATCCATCAGAGCCACAAGGGCGGGAGACTTAAACCTTGACACGGCTATTAATAGGACGTGCTGGAGGGATAGATTCATCACCCAAAGACTCCCTATGCTGTGGAACAAAATCCCGGTACATGTGAGGCAGAGCACCTCGCTGGCCTTGTTCAAGAGAAATCTTGACCAATGGATGGGAGATCGCAGATATACCCCAGGGATTACCTCAGTGTCACTGCTCGACAGAGGCACAGCAAAATAATGGGTATAGTTCCCCATACTAAAGGGGTGGCATAAGCCACAAAACGATGGGCTAGGCTTGTAAATGCCCTCGGGCAGATAGCCTAGTATGAACCTATGAACCTATATATATATATATATTTTTTTTCATCAATGCCATTTTGTTACAAAACAACTTAAATTCCTATTTTACTTTGATATATTTGACAAATATTTGTATTTGTTTTTGGTCAGAGAAAGGAAAGTTGCACCATTCTGTCTAATTCATCACATGTGCAGCTCCTGTACATGAAATGTTTTGTACAGGATAGGAATAACATTGTTACGGAAAAGTGCTTCTCAAGCATCTTATTCATATTGTACAAGCGTTTTGCATGAAGTGATGCAAGTGTGTCAGAAGGTCAGATCAGTCACTCTTCCAGCCGTTGTTGTTGTATCTTTCGGCTTTTCCCGGTTAGGGGTCACCACAATGGAACTCCGGTCCACTAATGATTGGCAGTACATTTTTACCTACCGAGTTGCCAGCCCTGATGCACAACCTGCAACGAAGGTACGCCCATTCACGCATGTCTCCACACATAAGACGCTTTAGCTGAGAATCGAACAGGACAACGTCTTACTGTAGGGCGACAACACTACTGCAGCACGACCTTCACAGTACTCTTCCAGCCCTTGTGCATTGTAAAAATAATTTATTTGCACATTAATTTTTATTTTTGTATCTTGCTTCCAACTCAGTTATTATATTGTCTTTTGTTTCTCAAAAAACATTGCATCCATTGACTCTACCACAACAAAGTTATATTAGTCATACTTTCAGAATCAATATTTTGAAAGTTCCAGGTTTATTTTCACTAATTAGAAACTATTTGTATTTTATTTGTGTTAATAACCTGTAACAAGTTGTAAATAAGCTGAGGGTTGGGAGAAACAAAGACTAATAACGAAAAACACCTTCACCCGACTGCACCACTGTGCCAATTAAGGGCACCCGTACTGATGTTCCGATATAGTTATACACAAAACACTTTGACTTCCAGATAATATCCCAAAACGCCATTTATTCATACCAGATCAATAGTTATCCACATAACAGATTAAGCACTTTCATTTCTAAAACTGGAAACCATCTTATGGCAGATTCTGATGAAGTTTCCGGTTTTGGAAATGAAAGCACTTAATCTGTTATGTGGATAACTATTTGGTATGAATAAATGATGTTTTGGGATATTATCTGGAAATGGAAGTGTTTTCTGTATAATTTTATTTGTGCTCCTTTCTTTCCATGATTTAGTACCTAATTGACTTGTAGTATGATGCAAACTCTTAGGTAGCCTCTACTGAGGCTGAGAGTTTGTTTCACAGCAAACAATGCAGCATTGAAATAAAAAGCAAATATTAGCTTTCGTTAAGAGGGATTTCTCTACCCATAGCTCTGAATGCACAAAACCCTTCTTTGAAGACCACTGTACTATATCAATGTCATGCCATTAAGTATACATCCAACAGGCAACTGTTGAAGTGAGACCTGAGTGAAAGAGAATAATAATCCTGGAGGTGTTTTTTGATTATATCTTCAAAATGTGTAATCATATCTGAACAAATCCTTATACTTTGACATCAGATGTTGTTCATGAGACAAAATAAACTACTAGCATACTGCTTAGATTAATTATTATGCAACACAACATTGTTTTGTCTATATTTATAATGTTTTAAATATGTAATCACCTCATGTAAATCACCTTCATGTCTGTGTTCCTTGCTGGTTTGTCTGTTTTAGAATTACCTTCTACTTATTTGTAGTTAGTTGATTTGTTTCTGTTACCTTTTCACTTTTAGCTAAGTAAATAGTGTTTTTGCCATAAGAAGTTGGGGACTGCAATTTTAGTGTCAGTAGAATGGTAACCTCATCTGTCTGAGTTGGGAAACACAAAGGGGTCTGTCTGAGCTGGGAAAAACACAGGGTTCGGTCTGAGTTGGAAAACACACAGGGAGGCTTAAAGTAAGATTATTTCATTGGCCAATGGGTATTTTAGTTGGTTTTGCCACTTTTCGTTGAGTCTACAAATCTTGCTGCTCATCATCTGATTGCTTAGCAGTGTCTTGTATAGATGCAGGCAGTTAGAAACTAAATTTTCCATGTAAAACTTCCCTAGTAATTTTATCCAGTACTGAGCTGTATAAACAACAACTTGCTTGCATGCCGAGGAACATTGCAACATGAATTCAGTCATACATAGTCTAGCTGTAGTCTATATCCCCACAGCGCCCAAATTAGCCTGCTGTAAACCCCTGCTGAACCACCCCTTTGTAGCTCTCCTAAAAAGACCTCACACCATGGATGGGCAATTTTCCAATTTATCCTCCACCAACTTGGTAGATATGGAATTCTGAGATACTCTAGGAATTGTCTAATTTTCACTGACAACCAAAGAATCCTTAGAGAAACAGATATAGTATGTGAGGGATCTAATTACACAATGACAATGGAGGCAAGACTTAAACTCAAAAGCACTAAAAAAATACCAGGCTGTCAGTAACATAAGCACACATAGAACTGACCAACACATAGGCCAACATATGCTGAGGCAGTAGAAAGGAACCTTCCAAAACCCCAAATACCTTGTAGACATTCATTCTACAAAAAGAATCCTCAGCAGCCAACAAAGCACTCCACTAAAACAACACCCAACACAACACACATCACCACATGCTTTGGAACCTCAACTATAATCCATAAGGCAAGCTGACACATTACCCAATATGGTTTAAAACCACGGAAAGCACCCCTGCAGTGCAAGGTTACAATGCCTTCTACACATTTAGGCCAACTACAAATCCATAAAGCAAGCTGACACACTACCCAATATGGTTTAAAGCCATGGAAAGCACCCCTGCAGTTCAAGGTTACAATGTCTTCTACACATTTAGGCCAGTTACTTACTGTCTCACTCTATATCAACAACAAA
Organism: Protopterus annectens; assembly: GCF_019279795.1. Classification (NCBI taxonomy): domain Eukaryota; kingdom Metazoa; phylum Chordata; order Ceratodontiformes; family Protopteridae; genus Protopterus; species Protopterus annectens. The sequence continues at coordinate 45,552,663 of NC_056726.1, read as the reverse complement.
CTCTCCTCAAGACTAGACAAACAGGATAATGGATTTGGGTTTCTCCATGTCTAGATTTTCATAAGCAAAGTCCCATATCATATCCTTGCAAGCAATAGGTTACCATCTGTGTCCCAGAAAACATATAATTCATACTTGGACTTACTGGAAGCTCTCATCATTCAACCCGCTATCATATTCATAGGCGATTTCAACTACCCCTGTATGAACTGTGATACTTACTTGACCCCAAACTTACAGGACTTGAGATTTTTAGACTTTCTTAGTGCAAAAACCTTGGACCACATTGTCTATACAGCCACTAGGGGTATAAACATACTTGACCTGGTATTCTATACCTTCCCCCATGCAGTGTCCTCCTTAGTAAGTCAGACCACAAAACTATCTTGTTTGTAAGAAAAATCAATTCTGTGTCTCCAGCTAATTCTATAACATTTAAGAATTATTCTAAGGTAACCTTCCTGACACTAAGTGATAACCAGTCAAAATGTTTACCCCCAAACCCTGGGAATGCAGCTGCTAATGCAGCATTGTTCACAGAAACTCTGTACAATCATGTCAATGAATGCAGAGAGACAGCCATGCCTACTAGAAATAAGCCCAGAACTAACTAAAAAAACAAACAGATCTGGTAGAATCCAAACATAAACAGATTGTACAATTAAAAAATATATCCAAGTTTAGGAAGTGCTATATCTAGCATGATAAAACACTCTCATCAATCTAAACAAATAACTAAAAGGGCAAATTAAGTCTACAAAAGCCAAATTTGAGGTAAAGATTGCCTTCCAGGCAAAGAAGAACCTCAACACTTTCTTTAATTATGTCCAAAACCTGAGAGGTAGCACACAGCAGTTAGTTGAATTGATTGTAAACAGAGACACTGTACATGGAGCTGGAAGATATAGCAAATCTGTTAGCCAACAAATTCAGCTCCGCCCCCCCCCCCCAGGAAATATCATAAATCGACCTCCAACTATCACTATCACCTACAAACTAAAGGGAAGTTCCAGCGGGTAAAACCTCCAAAAAGACAGGCTCAAATCACCACAGGACAAAGTTTTAAAACTACAACTACTATCGTATGTCAATAAAGTTTACTTTGACTTTGAATGACGTCTCATGTAAATGATTAATAAGTACATAGAAAACCTTCAAACACTGGAATCAACCCAATTTGGTTTTGTTAAGGGAAGCTCATGCCTGGTCAGCCTGGCAGATTTCTTTGAGAAGACCACAAAGGCAATGGACGAGGGCAAAATAGCACTTACTGCCTACCTTGGCCTGGCTAACGCATTTGATACAATACCTCAATTGGGCATTATAAACAGACTTAAGCTGTTTATCTTTCAGCTTTTCCTGGTTAGGGGTCATCATAGCGGAACTCCAGTCCGCTAATGATTGGCATTATAGTTTTATGGTGCCAAGTTGCCAGCTCGACGCCCAACTTTCAACGAAGGCACGCCCATTCACGCATGTCTTTCAGAACGCCACTCGACTGCGAGGAGGACATGCAGACTCCACACAGAATAGGCATAAACCTCCATGTTATGAATTGGATAGCTAGTTGGCTCTCAAATAGGACCCAGGAAGTTAGGAAAGGGGAGACCACCTCCACAAAGAAATTGGTCACTAGTACAGTCATGGATTTCTGTGCTGGATCTACTCTTTTTTAGTATCTACTTCTTAAAAGTCAAGAGCAATGTCAGGGGCTTCTGGCTTACCAAGTTTGCAGATGATTGCAAACTAGGAGCAGTCATAGAATCTCCCCGAGACACTAACATCCTACAGGATGGACTAACACTGACAAATGATTGGTGCCAAAGGCACAGTTTAAAACTCAGTGCCAAGAAATACATTAGTACCCTTTGGGAAGTTAGCAAACCAAGAAATTACTTCACTGATAACACACCCATAAGGGTAGAACCAGTTGTTAGGGATTTGGGAACATATGGAGATAGTAATCTGGCTTTCAACCAATATGTGTCTAAGGTAGTAGTAAGAAAATCTTTCTGTATAGCTGAACTTATAAGCAAGGTCATGACATCTAGGTCTCAGGTTCCTAACAAAAAAAAAATACAGGACATAAGCAGCATGTCTTATGCAGATGACCTCAAAGCCCTATCTCTGTGCTCTGTTTCCTACAAACTGTTGAGAGGTAGTCTAAGCCTGGCATACAAGCATTCTTGGATCCAACTCTGATAGACATTTTGCAAATCTGCAAATGAACAACATTAGAATTACTTAATCTAGGGACTTAAACTTTGCTTGCAATGTAAATAGGAAAAGTTGGAGAGATAGCTGTGTGTCTCAGAGAATTCCCTGGAACAGGCTTCTCATTCATGTGAAGCAGAGATTCTTCCCTATCCTATTCAGGAAAATCCTGGACCAGTGTATGGGAAATCAGAAATACAGCCTGGGTCTACTGACTATGTCTCTAATGACAAAGGCAGCCTGTAAATCTTACCCTGGCTCTTATAAACTCTTAAATATAACTCTTAATATAACCTCTACGGCACATATGCTTGCAGGATATATTTGGGATGGTTGGCTAGGCTTATAAAGGCCCCAGTGGTCATTAGCCTAGTATACAACTTTGAACTTATGAACCTATCAGAAAATAGTTGAGGAAATTCTTTGATGGCCTAGCAAAGTATAAATATCACCTAGTGGGACTTACCAGGTCAACAAAGGATACAGAAAATAAAACAACAGATAATAGATATCAGTACATGTATATCACTATTTAAATAAAACAAAAACCTATCAAAGCTGAGAATTTGCTGATACATTTTTCACTTATCTTAAGATAAACAAATGCACTTTTTACAGTAATGGTTTCTACCGTGCTTTGTTAAACTTTGTTTCTAACATTATTTAGATAACTCTAATTTCCATTTGTTTCCAACATGCTATAGGGAACACGTTTCCAGTTGTTTCAGATGTATCAAAAAATGAGCAATGATTCTGAACTAATAATTATATTTCCATTTGATTTCCTAGAAATGCTTTATATACCAGGGCAGTATTTTTAGCTGGCAGTCATAATTGAACAGCAGTGTAAAGCCTTTCCTTAGTGAATTCTTTAATGATCACTCTTTTCCAGCTGTTTCTAGAAAGCAGTAGTGAACACTGATATATGGCTGTTGTTCCTAACATATAATGGATATCGCTTTCCTGTTCTTAACTTTAATATGCTATGCAGAACACTGTTGTCAGCCTTTGCTTTGCATACTTAGCTCAGCTAGCTGAACATTGATTTTTTTTTTTTTTTTTTTTGCTGACTCTGTCCTACTTTGGAAAATGCAGCTTTTATTCACTGCTTTCAGCATGCTGTTCTAAATACTAACATTTACTTTTCCTAGCACCTGCTAGAGAGCAATGAACATTGATTTCCAGTTGTTGTTTCAACATGCCTTACACGGCATTGATTTGGGCCTGCTGTTCCAAGTTAGCCTTACAGAACCCTCTTTCCAGCTATTATTTATAGCAACAAGTGTAGAACTAGTATTTTTGTTACTGCACTATCATGATTTGCATATAATAACTGTCACTTTTCACAGAATACTGATTTAGCAATCCTGTTTGTAGCAGGATCTTGCAGATATCATTTGCAACTGTTATGACTACACAGAATATTAGTGAGGTACAGTTGTTCCAAGCATGCCGTACTAAATTTTTTTCAGCCTTGCACAGTGACCAATGCTTATGTGTTTACTCTTTCTGGCAATTAAGTTAGAAGTCCTTATTGCACTGCAATGGTTTCAACTGCATGTCAAAGAAAGCCAGTATACAGTGATAACTATGAAGGCTAACAGCTATAAAATTCATTATGTTCAAACTACTGATTAAATTCCACAGCAACACAGTGGGAGAAAATGGAATGAATCTCA